>NC_056446.1:31534098-31589098 GCF_018296145.1 Oncorhynchus tshawytscha
CATTACAACTCTATTGACGTGTTGCAGGCGGGAAAACGACCAAAAGGCCACATAAGAGGATGTGTACCAAAAATAAAAGCTGTGATTGATTGAAGTCAAATGTTACAACATTATCAAAGGAAAAGTAGTCACAGAAAAAAGACAAAACAATTTTAAAAAAGACAGATAAAGAAAATGTAATAAATAACTTTTAAAGACAATTTTATACATTCATTTTTGGTGAAACATTTTTTTTCTGAGGTTCTCAGAGCATTTCTTATTACTCTGTACGCAAATCTGTCCATTACATATTACGTTTCATATGGTACAGTATGTATTGATTTGTGGATGTCCATCACTCATTTCATAAAATATTTTACGATTTACAATTCGTATTATATGTTATGAATTTGCAAAGTGTACAATATGTTACGAAATTGGAAAAAGTACAATATATTTCAAATTTGCTAAACACATGATATATTATGAATTCTAGCTTGATGTCTAGGTGGCTACGTTTAGCTAGCTGGCTAAAGGTTAGCTACGCTAGCAGTTAGAGCTAGGCGTTAGGGTTAAGGTTATGTTTAAGTTAAGGAGTTAGGTTAAAGGGTTAAGGTTAGGGGAAGGGTTAGCTCAAAGGGTTAAGGTTAGGGTTAGGGGAAGGGTTAGCTAAAATGCTAAGTAGTTGCAAAGTCACTAAAAAGTAGCAAGTACACTGAACAAAAATATAAACTCAACAAGTAAAATTAAAAATATTTACAATTGATACAAGGAAATCAGTCAGTTTTAATAAATTCATTAGGCCCTATCTGTGGATTTCATATGACTGGGAATACAGAATATGGGAATATAACTGGGAATATAATTCTGTTGGTCACTGATACCTTAAAAAAGTAGGAGCTTGGATCAGAAAACCAGTCAGTATATGGTGTGACCACCATTTGCCTCATGCAGCGCCACACATCTCCTTCACATAGAGTTGATCAAGCTGCTAATTGTGGCCTGTGGAATGCTGTCCCAATCCTCTTCAATGGCTGTGCGAAATTGGTGGATATTGGCAGGAACTGGAACATGCTGTCGTACATGTCGATCAAGAACATCCCAAGAATGTTCAATGGGTGACATGTCTGGTGAGTATGCAGGCCATGGAAGAACTGGGACATTTTCAGCTTCCAGGAATTGTGTACAGATCCTTGCGACATGGGGTTGATCATTAACAGCATTATCATGCTGAAACATAAGGTGATGGCGGTGAATGAATGGCACAACAATGGGCCTCAGGATCCCATTACGATATCTGTGTGCCTTCAAATCAGTAAAATGCAATTGTGTTCGTTGTCCATAGCTTATGCCTGCCCATACCATAACCCCACCTCCACCATGGGGCACTCTGTTCACAATGCTGACATCAGCAAACCACTCGCCCACACAACACCATCTGCCCGGTACAGCTGAAACTGGGGTTCATCAATGAAGAGCACAAATCTCCAGCGTGCCAGCGGCCACCTACGGTGAGCATTTTCCCACTTAAGTCAGTTACAAAGCAGAACTACAGTCAGGTCAAGACCTTGGCGAGGACGATGAGCACACCGATGAGCTTTCTGTGACAGTTTTTGCAAAAATTATTTTGTTGTGCAAACCCACAGCTTCATCAGCTGTCCAGGTGGCTGGTCTCAGATGATCCCGCAGGTGAAGTAGCTGGATGTGGTGGACATTATAATGCTGTATGGGCATGAATTAAGCCAGAGCCCAACCATGCTCGCAACGTTCAGGCCCTACCCTACCCAGGCCCGATTACTTCTTACAAATTTTGGGCCCTTCCCGAAACCCGAAATCAGATAGAACTTCCTCCGTTAGTAAATCCATTAACTGCTCTTCTCTGTCTGTCACTTAATCTCTCTGCTTGGGCTGCTCTGCCAGTGATATTAGAGAAAGGAGGAGATAGGAATCGCATTGGGCAATGAATGGAGGAAGAGCAGACTGTCGACCAATCGTGTTCACATTGTCTTGCTGCGTCACGTGGATGCTAAGCTAATTGTCACGCAATCCCTTTTTAAAGTCAGGTTATGAGTTGAGAAACGTGCCTATTTTCCTTGAAAGTACGTAATGCACCGCGCGGCCCATTGACGTAGCATGGACAACGTACACAATGGCTGTTAATTCTATTCCAATGGCGTTTCCCATCTCCTCAAAAGTACCCCTAGTTATTGATGAAAAACAGGCCCTACCCGGCCCTAACCCAATGTATAGAATCAGGGCACGTTGGGCTTACAACTGGTAGCAGAGCTCTAGTGGATATTTCTGCAGTCATCATGCCAATTGCACACTCCCTCAAAACTTCAGACATCTGTGGCATTGTGTTGTGTGACAAAATTGCATATTTTAGAGTGGCCTTTTATTTTCCCAAGCACAAGGTGCACCTGTGTAATGATCATGCTGTTTAATCAGCTTCTTGATATGCCACATCTGTCGGGTGGATGGATTATCTGGGAGAAATGATCGCTAACAGGGATCTAAACTAACTTGTGCTCAAAATTGGAGAGAAAAACTGTTTTTGTGCTTGTGGAAAACTTCTGGGATCCCAACCTTTGGGTTGCTAGATTTTCATGTTATACGGCTACCCATCCACCCCTCCAACCACCCTACTTTTGTTTTTGCCTTAAGTAACCATCTGTCTCATGTAAACTTACCAAACGTAACATATCATACTAATTTGATTGTACCGGATATAAATTGACTATGTTACATCTAGTCTATGAGACCAGGCTGTGAGGTTTCACTCAGCTCATTGCTGATGTAATTTCTTCATTTATTCATCCCCCTTTCTTCTAGATTTTTTTTCCAAGGAAGGAGGGAGGGGAGAACATCATGGCCCGTGACAGATACAGGCATGGGTTGAAGATATGACATTTTGGTATTGTTGAATCATTCATTCATAAACATTCTTATCGGTCACTTAGGAAAGGTGCTTATAATAAATTGTCAACTGTAGTTGTTCCCAGCAGAGGGAGGGGAGGGAGAGCAAGGGAGAGAGAGCGAGGGGGAGAGAGAGAGTGTCAAAGAGATGGAAGGAGCACTCTGTGCTTGTTTAAACAAAGTTAATTATTTGGAAAGCAATCAAACATCATTTAGGATATTTCTGATGTGAGCTTATACCTACAGGACATATCGAAGACAGTGATGGCTTCCAGAGCTCAAAGTGGGGCTGGGATCCAGGTCAAGATCACCACACTTCCCATTGCTAGAATACAGTAACTATTGTTGACACATTGCTCCAGTACATGTGGTTTGTAAGCCTTGTCTCCTATACAGCCATTGGAGAGGATACAGTTTTGAGAGTACTTGAATCAGCCTGTTGAGCTAAGCAATATAGTCTGTACGAGACAATGACATGAAAGAGACTGTGGGTGACACTCAGGGCCCTATTCAGTCATAACAGAATGCAGTAAACAGCTGGCTGTCAATAACAATACATGGTAAGCACAAATATCTCCACACAATATCTCAAGATGCTGCACTCCACAAACAAACGTCCATTGAACTCAGCATACTCATAAACTCAGCATACTCATAAACTCAGCATACTCATAAACTCAGGACACTCATAAACTCAGGATACTCATAAACTCAGGATACTCATAAACCCAGGATCCTCATAAACTCAGTATACTCATAAACTCAGCATACTCATAAACTCAGTATACTCATAAACTCAGGATACTCATAAACTGAGGATACTCATAAACTCAGTATACTCATAAACTCAGTATACTCATACACTCAGTTTATTCCTATGAAGTCAGTACAATTATAAACTCAGCATACTTCTAAACTCAGTATACTCATAAACACAGTATACCTATGAAGTCAGTATGCTTCTGAAGTCAGCATACTTATAAACTCAGTATACTCATAAACTCAGTTTACTCATAAACTCAGTTTACTCATAAACTCAGTATACTTATAAACTCAGTATACTTATAAACTCAGTATACGTAGAGACTCAGTATACGTAGAAACTCAGTATATGTAGAAACTCAGTATACTTATAAACTCAGTATACTCAAACTCACTATACTTATAAACTCAGTATACTCAAACTCACTATAGTCATAAACTCAGTATACTCATAAACTTAGTATACGTAGAAACTCAGTATACTCAAACTCACTATAGTCATAAACTCAGTATACGTAGAAACTCAGTATACTCATAAACTTAGTATACTTATAAACGCAGTACAGTACAATCGTGTTGCTATATTACATGTTGTGAAAACAGTGTTCTCCTACTGGTGCAAGACTGAAAGTGACTATGAGGATTGAAATGCAAAGGCTGTTGAGCAGATAGCGTTAGCTTGCTCAGAAGACAGAAGGTAATCCTCAGGCCAATCCATGCTCGTCCAGGCGAGACATTATGTACTAGCGACCCACAATGCTCCTCTCTCAAAAAGCCTCTCTCAGACATGGCAGACCTCTCCCTCCATAACTTATTACCATTTTGAAGATTTCCCACAAAACCAGTCCACATGGCCAGGGGGACTTTGTGGAATGCGATTGAGATTATGTCACTGCCCACTGGCAGGCCTACATGAAGCTGACTGCTAGCCTCCTGTAACCTGACTTGAAATCTACAGTGATGCTGGGGAGCTCGGATGAACCATTTCCCAATATTAATGAGTCATCTAAGCCACCAGAGAGAGAAACACTGAGGAATGTTCTATGTTGCCTAGCTGCAGCTTGAAGTTTGGTGCAACTTATCATAATGATGTAGCACCTTTGGTAAAGTGGTAGATTGAATTGAGAGTATCCATTGTAGAGACGGATTTGTTAGGACTATTACACAGACAAACCCAGACAAAGTTACTATATAATTAATTTTACTTGCAGACTATCAGAATTCATCATTTAGCTTTTATTTGACATCAGTGGGAACTGGGAATAGCATCTAAAATATAATTTGACCAGTGAGATTGGGAGGTCTGAACTAATCATTTTGAATCCAAAACTTCTCTTTGTTTTTAACACACTCCCCATAGGGTGAAGCATGAGTCATATTTCCTCATTCAACACTGTAATGACGGCACTTGACACTGACTGAAATACCACAGTGGAACTACAAAGACAGTCAAAAGGTTGAAGTAATGTGAATTTTACAGCAATACTCATTTTCTTTTGTATTCTAACATATTGGCTTGGGATTGTATTTATATTTTACCAGATAAATTGACTGTGAACAAATTCTCATTTACAACAGCAACCCGGGGGGGATGAATGAACCAATTGGGAGCTGGGGTTGATTAGGTGGCCATGATGGTATGAGGGACAGAATGGGAATTTAGCCAGGACACCGGAGTTAACACCCTTACTCTTACGATAAGTGCCATAGGATCTTTACTGACCACAGATAATCAGGACACCTGTTTAACATCCCATCCAAAAGACAGAACACGACACAGGGCAATTTCCCTAATGACTGCCCTGGGAATCTTTTTTGGACCAGAGGAAAGTCAGAGGAAAGTCTCCCACTCAGGAACCAACAACAACCAACCCTGTTTAGCTTCAGAGGCAAGCCATGCAGGGTGGTCTACTACTGTAACAGTCTGTCGCTACTTCAAAATAAACTCATCTGACAAATAGTGATGCGACTGATATTAAAGAATAATATCAAATCTGTCCATTCATTTTTCATTTCCGAGAGGCATAAAACACCACTCTGAGGACAAATGATAGCAACACTTTCTCTTTGAGAAGGCATTCCATTTGAGGCTGATTGAAAAGACTGAGTGCCCCTAGGTTTAAACAGCCCATTACAAGGCACTGTGTCTAGGCTCTTGGCTCCCATCTTCAACAGATAGGCACTGAGATATGAAGGGAGAGCAAAGAGAGAGCGAGATTGATGGAGAGAGAGAGAGAGAGAGAGAGAGAGAGAGAGAGAGAGAGAGATGTAGAGCAGAGAGAGATAGAGCAGAGAGAGGTAGAACAGAGAGAGAGAGAGAGAGAGAGAGAGAGAGAGAGAGATGTAGAGCAGAGAGAGATAGAGCAGAGAGAGATAGAACAGAGAGAGAGAGAGAGAGAGAGAGAGAGAGATGTAGAGCAGAGAGAGATAGAGCAGAGATAGAACAGAGAGATAGAGCAGAGAGAGATAGAGCAGAGAGAGATAGAACAGAGAGCGATAGAGAGAAAGAGATCAGAGAGAGAGAAGCAGAAAAGACAGAGCAGAGAGAGAGAGACATGGAGAGCAGAGAGAGGGAGACAGAGAGAGAGAGAGAGAGAGAGAGAAAGAGAGAGAGAGAGAGAGAGAGAGAGAGAGAGAGAGAGAGAGAGAGAGAGAGAGAGAGAGAGACAGAGAGAGAGAGAGAGAGAGAGAGAGAGAGAGAGAGCATTTCATTTATTCATCCCCCTTTCTTCTAGATTTTTTTCCAAGGAAGGAGGGAGGGGAGAACATCATGGCCCGTGACAGATACAGGCATGGGTTGAAGATATGACATTTTGGTATTGTTGAATCATTCATTCATAAACATTCTTATCGGTCACTTAGGAAAGGTGCTTATAATAAATTGTCAACTGTAGTTGTTCCCAGCAGAGGGAGGGGAGGGAGAGCAAGGGAGAGAGAGCGAGGGGGAGAGAGAGAGTGTCAAAGAGATGGAAGGAGCACTCTGTGCTTGTTTAAACAAAGTTAATTATTTGGAAAGCAATCAAACATCATTTAGGATATTTCTGATGTGAGCTTATACCTACAGGACATATCGAAGACAGTGATGGCTTCCAGAGCTCAAAGTGGGGCTGGGATCCAGGTCAAGATCACCACACTTCCCATTGCTAGAATACAGTAACTATTGTTGACACATTGCTCCAGTACATGTGGTTTGTAAGCCTTGTCTCCTATACAGCCATTGGAGAGGATACAGTTTTGAGAGTACTTGAATCAGCCTGTTGAGCTAAGCAATATATTGTACGAGACGATGACATGAAAGAGACTGTGGGTGACACTCAGGGCCCTATTCAGTCATAACAGAATGCAGTAAACAGCTGGCTGTCAATAACAATACATGGTAAGCACAAATATCTCCACACAATATCTCAAGATGCTGCACTCCACAAACAAACGTCCATTGAACTCAGCATACTCATAAACTCAGCATACTCATAAACTCAGCATACTCATAAACTCAGGACACTCATAAACTCAGGATACTCATAAACTCAGGATACTCATAAACCCAGGATCCTCATAAACTCAGTATACTCATAAACTCAGCATACTCATAAACTCAGTATACTCATAAACTCAGGATACTCATAAACTGAGGATACTCATAAACTCAGTATACTCATAAACTCAGTATACTCATACACTCAGTTTATTCCTATGAAGTCAGTACAATTATAAACTCAGCATACTTCTAAACTCAGTATACTCATAAACACAGTATACCTATGAAGTCAGTATGCTTCTGAAGTCAGCATACTTATAAACTCAGTATACTCATAAACTCAGTTTACTCATAAACTCAGTTTACTCATAAACTCAGTATACTTATAAACTCAGTATACTTATAAACTCAGTATACGTAGAGACTCAGTATACGTAGAAACTCAGTATATGTAGAAACTCAGTATACTTATAAACTCAGTATACTCAAACTCACTATACTTATAAACTCAGTATACTCAAACTCACTATAGTCATAAACTCAGTATACTCATAAACTTAGTATACGTAGAAACTCAGTATACTCAAACTCACTATAGTCATAAACTCAGTATACGTAGAAACTCAGTATACTCATAAACTTAGTATACTTATAAACGCAGTACAGTACAATCGTGTTGCTATATTACATGTTGTGAAAACAGTGTTCTCCTACTGGTGCAAGACTGAAAGTGACTATGAGGATTGAAATGCAAAGGCTGTTGAGCAGATAGCGTTAGCTTGCTCAGAAGACAGAAGGTAATCCTCAGGCCAATCCATGCTCGTCCAGGCGAGACATTATGTACTAGCGACCCACAATGCTCCTCTCTCAAAAAGCCTCTCTCAGACATGGCAGACCTCTCCCTCCATAACTTATTACCATTTTGAAGATTTCCCACAAAACCAGTCCACATGGCCGGGGACTTTGGTATTAGGCTGATGGCAAAGGCCACAACGCCAACAAAACGACTACTTAAAGATACTGAGTCTATCTAACTCCAAAAAAGAAAATGTTATTTGTCACATGCACAAAACACAACGTGAAATTCTTACATACAACCCCTTCACCAACAATGCAGTTTTAAGAAAATATAGTTAAGAAAATGTTTACTAAAGGAAAAATAACTAAAAAAAGAACACAATAAAATAACATTAATGTGGCCCTATACAGGGGGAACCGGTACCGAGTCCATTTGTGGGGGTATGGGTTAGTCGAGGTAGTTTGTGCATGTAGGTAGGGGTAAAGTGACTATGCATAGATAATAAACAGAGAGTAGCAGCAGCAGGGGGGGGTCTATGACTTGGGTGACTGGAGTCTGATCATTTTTGGGGCCTTCCTCTTACACCGCCTAGTATATAGTTCCTGGATGGTAGGAAACTTGGCCCCAGTGATGTATTGGGCCATACGCCCTCTTTACAACTTTCTTGGTGTGTTTGGACCATGATGGTTTCCTTGATGTGGACACCAAGGAATTTGAACCTATTGACCCGCTCAACTACAGCGCCATCGATGTGAATGGGGGCGTGTTCAGCCCTCATTTTCCTGTGGTTCCCAATTGTCTCCTTTGTCTTGCTTACGTTGAGGGAGAGGTTGTTGTCCTAGGCCCCACACTGCCATGTCTCGGATCTCCTCCCTATAGGCTGTCTCATCATTGTCGGTGATCAGGCCTACCACCTATGTGTCGTCAGAAATCTTAATGATGGTGTTCATGTCGTGCTTGGCCACGCAGTCGTGGGTGAACAGGGTGTACAGGAGGGGACTAAGCACGCACCCCTGATGGGCCCCCGCTTTGAGGATCAGCATGGCCGATTTTTTGTTGCCTACCCTTACCACCTGGGGCGGCGAGTCAGGAAGTCCAGGATCCAGTTGCATTGAGCTTCATGGACTCTATGGTGTTGAATGCTGAGCTGTAGTCAATGAACAGCATTCTCAAATAGGTGTTCCTTTTGTCCAGGTGGGAAAGGGCAGTGTGGAATGCGATTGAGATTATGTCACTGCCCACTGGCAGGCCTACATGAAGCTGACTGCTAGCCTCCTGTAACCTGACTTGAAATCTACAGTGATGCTGGGGAGCTCGGATGAACCATTTCCCAATATTAATGAGTCATCTAAGCCACCAGAGAGAGAAACACTGAGGAATGTTCTATGTTGCCTAGCTGCAGCTTGAAGTTTGGTGCAACTTATCATAATGATGTAGCACCTTTGGTAAAGTGGTAGATTGAATTGAGAGTATCCATTGTAGAGATGGATTTGTTAGGACTATTACACAGACAAACCCAGACAAAGTTACTATATAATTAATTTTACTTGCAGACTATCAGAATTCATCATTTAGCTTTTATTTGACATCAGTGGGAACTGGGAATAGCATCTAAAATATAATTTGACCAGTGAGATTGGGAGGTCTGAACTAATCATTTTGAATCCAAAACTTCTCTTTGTTTTTAACACACTCCCCATAGGGTGAAGCATGAGTCATATTTCCTCATTCAACACTGTAATGACGGCACTTGACACTGACTGAAATACCACAGTGGAACTACAAAGACAGTCAAAAGGTTGAAGTAATGTGAATTTTACAGCAATACTCATTTTCTTTTGTATTCTAACATATTGGCTTGGGATTGTATTTATATTTTACCAGATAAATTGACTGTGAACAAATTCTCATTTACAACAGCAACCCGGGGGGGGGATGAATGAACCAATTGGGAGCTGGGGTTGATTAGGTGGCCATGATGGTATGAGGGACAGAATGGGAATTTAGCCAGGACACCGGAGTTAACACCCTTACTCTTACGATAAGTGCCATAGGATCTTTACTGACCACAGATAATCAGGACACCTGTTTAACATCCCATCCAAAAGACAGAACACGACACAGGGCAATTTCCCTAATGACTGCCCTGGGAATCTTTTTTGGACCAGAGGAAAGTCAGAGGAAAGTCTCCCACTCAGGAACCAACAACAACCAACCCTGTTTAGCTTCAGAGGCAAGCCATGCAGGGTGGTCTACTACTGTAACAGTCTGTCGCTACTTCAAAATAAACTCATCTGACAAATAGTGATGCGACTGATATTAAAGAATAATATCAAATCTGTCCATTCATTTTTCATTTCCGAGAGGCATAAAACACCACTCTGAGGACAAATGATAGCAACACTTTCTCTTTGAGAAGGCATTCCATTTGAGGCTGATTGAAAAGACTGAGTGCCCCTAGGTTTAAACAGCCCATTACAAGGCACTGTGTCTAGGCTCTTGGCTCCCATCTTCAACAGATAGGCACTGAGATATGAAGGGAGAGCAAAGAGAGAGCGAGATTGATGGAGAGAGAGAGAGAGAGAGAGAGAGAGAGAGAGCAGAGAGATAGAACAGAGAGAGATAGAGCAGAGAGATAGAACAGAGAGAGATAGAGCAGAGAGAGATAGAGCAGAGAGAGATAGAACAGAGAGCGATAGAGAGAAAGAGATCAGAGAGAGAGAAGCAGAAAAAGACAGAGCAGAGAGAGAGAGACATGGAGAGCAGAGAGAGGGAGACAGAGAGAGAGCAGAGAGAGAGAGAGAGAGAGAGAAGCAGAGATCAGAGAGATATAGAGAAGCAGAGAGAGAAAAAGACAGAGAGAGAGAGAGAGAGCTGAGAGAGATTTGCCCTAGAGCATACAAAAAACTATACATACCTTGGCCTAAACATCAGCGCCACAGGTAACTTCCACAAAGCTGTGAACGATCTGAGAGACAAGGCAAGAAGGGCATTCTATGCCATCAAAAGGAACATAAATTTCAACATACCAATTAGGATTTGGCTAAAAATACTTGAATCAGTCATAGAGCCCATTGCCCTTTATGGTTGTGAGGTCTGGGGTCCGCTCACCAACCAAGACTTCACAAAATGGGACAAACACCAAATTGAGACTCTGCACGCAGAATTCTGCAAAAATATCCTCTGTGTACAACGTAGAACACCAAATAATGCATGCAGAGCAGAATTAGGCCGATACCCACTAATTATCAAAATCCAGAAAAGAGACGTTAAATTCTATAACCACCTAAAAGGAAGCGATTCCCAAACCTTCCACAACAAAGCCATCACCTACAGAGAGATGAACCTGGAGAAGAGTCTCCTAAGCAAGCTGGTCCTGGGGCTCTGTTCACAAACACAAACACACCCTACAGAGCCCCAGGACAGCAGCACAATTAGACCCAACCAAATCATGAGAAAACAAAAAGATAATTACTTGACACATTGGAAAGAATTAACAAAAAAACAGAGCAAACTAGAATGCTATTTGGCCCTACACAGAGAGTACACAGCGGCAGAATACCTGACCACTGTGACTGACCCAAAATTAAGGAAAGCTTTGACTATGTACAGACTCAGTGAGCATAGCCTTGCTATTGAGAAAGGCCGCCATAGGCAGACATGGCTCTCAAGAGAAGACAGGCTATGTGCTCACTGCCCACAAAATGAGGTGGAAACTGAGCTGCACTTCCTAACCTCCTGCCCAATGTATGACCATATTAGAGAGACATATTTCCCTCAGATTACACAGATCCACAAAGAATTCGAAAACAAATCCAATTTTGAAAAACTCCCATATCTACTGGGTGAAATTCCACAGTGTGCCATCACAGCAGCAAGATTTGTGACCTGTTGCCACGAGAAAAGGGCAACCAGTGAAGAACACACACCATTGTAAATACAACCCATATCTATGCTTATTTATTTTATCTTGTGTCCTTTACCATTTGTACATTGTTAAAACACTGTATATATATATATATATATGACATTTGTAATGTCTTTATTGTTTTGAAACTTCTGTATGTGTGATGTTTACTGTTAATTTTTATTGTTTATTTCACTTTATATATTCACTTTATATATTATCTACCTCACTTGCTTTGGCAATGTTAACACATGTTTCCCATGCCAATAAAGCCCTTGAATTGAATTGAATTGATAGAGAGAGAAGCAGTCATGGGACACACATTACAGACAAGGCATCAGCAGAAGCTTTTACAAAAAAAGACCAAAAAAGTTTGAGGCATAAGAGATGATCCATAACCCATGTCATATCTCATTCTATGACAAAGCCATCACAGCTGAAGATCAACATAGAGTTAGATATGATATACTGTATTTTCATGTATGGTTATATGTTTCCATGTGTATTACTGTTGTAATGGTTGCCTCAATATCATTTTTAACATGGATTTTATTCCATATATGAAATATGGAAATATGCCATACAGTTTAGTGGAGATGTGCTGCTTGCCTAGAGTTAATATTCTGCTGTTCACTGCTGTAAGAAAGCAATGTTTTTGCCAATTGTCGAACAACAGCAAGAAATACTAGAAAACTTGGAGGGCAATCAAATGTTCTTGTGATGTTCCACAGTGAAAAGAGATGCAAGCTCTGAAGAATGGAAATCAATAAAGTGCAGTCCAGGCCTAGCTGAATATAGCACTGTAGAGGGAGGTAATATAGGTTGAAAGAAAGGCAAAACATACTTGTACATGGGTTTTGATGTTCCAGTGAAAAGGGAGGGAAATTCTATTCAGGGCCTAGAGGATGTGTGGTCAATTTCTGGTACTACAGAGATTCTTCCCCTTTTCGTAAGAATATCACAGCTCAGTTTAGGTATTTCCTCAACTTTGGAAAGGAATTAGGAAAGAATGAAGGAAAGAATGAAATCAAATTGGTGTAATATAATTACAACATTATAAGAATATCTTGGCTCAATGCAAGTATTTCTTGCTTTTGGAAATAATTACATTAATGTGGAGTTAAACAAAGAGCGATGAAGCCAATTATAACAGTTTCACTTCAAACCTACAGTACACATGAACATAATTTATCACAGGCAACACAGGTGGTGCTGTACACTTTTTTCAGCATCAAATAACTTTTCTTCTACATTTTTCTACCTTACCCGGTATCCAAGAAGCTGTCAGAAAACACATGTCTATATAAAGCAGATGCCAGTAACTCAACAACGTGACCTTTCAGATTCAATTAAAACATTCCCTTCACAACACATTACTGCAGTGAAGGTTAACGACACCACACACACCATCCTCTGGTTGCAAACCCATCTTTAAGAATAGAACCCTGGATATTTTCAAACTAAACACTTTGTTTAGCTTGAAGATCCCAGCATGATCCATTCAGGTAAATATATATAAATAAGTCACACTTCCTGACTAAGACTGAGTGTGTGTCTGTGTGTGTTTCTTTTTGGGAGAGAGGAACAGAGAACATGCAGGCAGGGAGGCAGGCAGGGAGGCAGGCAGGGAGGCAGGCAGGGGGAGGCAGGCAGGGAGGGAGGCAGGGATGCAGGGATGCAGGCAGGCAGGCAGGCAGGGAGGGAGGCAGGCAGGGAGGCAGGGTTTCAGGCAGGCAGGTGAGGTGTGAGTGGTGAAGTAGTGTCAGTGGTGGAAAAAGGGAAAGGGGGACCTAATCAGTTGTGCAATTTAATGCCTTGAAATTAAATGTGTCTTCTGCATTTAACCCAACCCCTCTGAATCAGAGAATTTCCACCTGACTGACGTGCCCAAAGTAAACTGCCTGTTACTCAGGCCCAGAAGTCAGTATATGCATTTAATTGGAAGCATTGGATAGAAAACACTTTGAAGTTATTACAACTGTAGTAATGTCTGAGACTATAACATAATTGATATGGCAGGTGAAAATCTGAAGAAAAACCAATCTGAAATATATATTTTCTGAGGTCCCAGGCTCTTACAATGGAAAGCTATGGGTCCTATGTAACTTTTGTAAAACAAGAGCACCGGAACAATATCAGTCTTTTAGCGCAGAAGGGAGAGGGCGCGCAATGACTAATTTTGCTTTCCTATTGAACATACTACTTTCCGTATGAAATATTATAGTTTTTTTTACATTTTAGAGGACATCAGGATTGTACTGAAAAGTTGTTTGACTTGTTTGGATGAAGTTTAGCGGTAGCTTTTTTGGACTCCTTTGTCTGTATGTTGAGCGAGTGGATTACTCAAATCGATGGCAACAACTAAACAGACTTTTTGGGATATAAAGAAGTATTTTATCTAACTAAATGACCATTCATGTTGTAGCTGGCACCCTTGGGATGGCAAACAGAGGAAGATTCTCAAATGCAAGTGATTTATTTAATCGCTATTTGTGATTTTGTGAAGCCTGTGCTGGCTGAAAAATATGTTGATATGGGGCGCAGTCCTCGGACAATCTTACGGTATGCTTTCACTGTAAAGCCTATTGTAAATTGGACACCGCAGTTAGATTAACAACAAATTATATAAGACACTTGTATGTTCATGAATGTTTAAAATTCCGATTATTTATTTGAATTGCGCGCCCTCCAATTTCAACGGATGTTGTCGACAGGTGTCCCACTAGCGGGACGCCTATCCCTATTTAATTTAACCTTTCAGTTACAAAATGACTCATTTGTTGTACTTGAGTAAAAGTAAAGATACCTTAATAGAAAATGACTCAAGTAAAAGAGAAAGTCACCCAGTAAAATACTACTTGTGTAAAAGTAAAAAAGTATTTGGTTTTAAATTTACTTAAGTATCAAAAGTAAAAGTATAAATCCTTTCAAATTCATTATATTATACAGGCCAGACGGCACAATTTTCTTGTTTTCTTTTATTTACGAACAGCCAAGGACACACTCCAACATAATTTCCAAATGTGCGTTTATTGAGTCTGCCAGATCAGAGGCAGTAGGGATGACCAGGGATGTTCTCTTGATATGTGTGTGAATTATACAATTTTCTTGTCCTGCTAAGCATTCAAAATGTAATGAGTACTTTTGGGTATCAGTGAAATTGTAAGGAGTAGAAAGCACAATATTTTCCTTAGGAATGTAAACAGTAAAGTAGAGTAGAGAAAAATAGATTTAAAAAACTACTTAAGTAGTACTTTAAAGTATTTTTACTTAAGTACTTTACACCATTGAGTTGCGTAAGGTTTTCTTCCCCACTACAGAGGTAGGTATATGAGAGACAGGCAGGCAGATGTAAGCTTTTCTTCCCCACTGTAGTAGGTAGGTACATGAGAGACAGGCAGGCAGATGTAAGCTTTTCTTCCCCACTGTAGTAGGTAGGTATATGAGAGACAGGCAGGCAGATGTAGCTTTTCTTCCCCATTGTAGTAGGTAGGTACATGAGAAACAGGCAGGCAGATGTAAGCTTTTCTTCCCCACTGTAGTAGGTAGGTATATGAGAGACAGGCAGGCAGATGTAAGCTTTTCTTCCCCACTGTAGTAGGTAGGTACATGAGAGACAGGCAGGCAGATGTAAGCTTTTCTTCCCCACTGTAGTAGGTAGGTATATGAGAGACAGGCAGGCAGATGTTCACAACATGACTGCTGCTTCTTGAATATCTGCTTATCCACCAGCTTCCCAGGAACATGCACTATTTAATATTCCTCTAGTGGCAAACAGATTTATGTTAATTGTCATGAGTCTTGTCCTGGAGGCAGAACTGAGCTATTTCCCCTTAGATAGGCCAGCTGCAATGTCAAAATTGGCTATATTGTAAAAATTAATGAAAACTAAAATGAGCTTTTTGGTCTCATTGTGACCGACCGCCTTGATTTGGTCTTACGTAGCAAAATTTGAAATTGTGTTTTTTACATTGGATAAAAGCAGAGACACAGAGCTACAAAATGGTACATCATACACTGAATTTGAGGAACAATGGGAAAGTAATTCTGCTTTGAAAGTTGATAAACTTGTAACCTCACTTTTGAGAAAATGGCCTTTTAATGTTTTGGTACCTACTGGAGAGCTCTTCTTTGTCTAAACCATTCCAGCATCGTTCACACCCTCTTAAGCTGTTGTGCATTCATCTCTATAAGGGTTGATCCGAGCGTTCTGTCCTAACAACAACAGTCAAACACCCAAGCTAACTGGCTAACGTTGGCTAGCTTGCTAGCTTGCTTCCAGACACAAATGAGAGAACAGCTCACTGACCAGTTTACTTGCCCTAGTAGAGCTGGTTAGACTGTTTTTATGTTATCCAGAGCATTGGTGACTGCAACTGCAACAATTGCCACCGTTTAATGACACCTGCCATATTCAGCGGGTGTTGAGCATTTGTACGTTTGTCAGTTATTCTGCGCTCTGGCACTCTCAGATGAGAATGCTATGAAATCGAAGTAGATAGCCAGAGTGAATTTACTGTCTATCAACAGTTGTCACAGTGACATTATATTGTAAAGGTTACTTGCATAGTGGAGTCTTTTGTTAATAACCTCTTACAGCTACCCCCCTACTTTTTTCAAAAAATCTGCCTGAAGACATACCCAAATCTAACTGCCTTTAGCTCAGGCTCAGAACCAAGGATATGCATATTCTTGATTTCAGTTGAAAGAAAACACTCTGAAGTTTGTGTAAATGGGAACTGAATGTATGAGAATATTACACAATAGATCTTGTTTAGATAATACACTGAAAAAAACATATGTTTTTTTCATTTTATTGTTGTATCATCATCTTTAAAATGAACAAGACAAACAAACATTCAGATAATATGATGGGGACAATTTCAGTGAAAAACATAAGAGGGCAACAGTACTTGTGCAAAGTTTCAGAATAATAACTTCCAAAAGGAGTGTGCTACATGACATTTATCATGAAGTCACCCAGGTGTCCCACACAAGTAGCCCAAATGTACGCAAGTGGCCAAATTGGGGAAGTTATACATTTTGAATGGAATAACTATATACAAAATACCAAAATGGTATTCTAACACACACCCCCAAAAAATGGAGAAAAAAAAACATTTACAAAAAAAAATATGGGAAGACATTTACAAAATAACAGTCCTTACACAATATTGGGAAGACCCTCAGTCCTCTACACAATATTGGGAAGACCCTCAGTCCACTACACACTATTGTGCTGCTGATGCCAGGTGCCATAGCAGTCTCTTTCTGCTGTAAAGAAGAGGGTCACCAAGCATGTGGTGCAGGTGATGGGGGACTTCATTTAGCAAAGAACGCCTCCATGCTGTGCCCTTTTGGCCCTGAGGCACATCCATGCCTGCAGAAATATATTTGGGCAGATGAACACCACTTGTGGCAGGAGCTGGATGAACCAGCTTCAGTGGGGGATGGACCCCTTGGCACTGGGGGCTCCCATTCGGAGTCAGTGTCACTGTGAAAGAAAATGTTCAGTTAGAATAGTTTCACATATGAGCCCTGTATCAACAGGTATAATAAACAGATATATAGAGAGTACAGGGAACATAAGGTTGCATATATTATTATAGACCTGCTAAATCTACTGTCTCATTTATATTATGACAGACCAGCTAGATCTACTGTCTATTTTATATTATAACATTTCAGCTAGATCTACTGTCTCTATTATATTACAACAGACCAGCTGTATTTACTGTCTCCATTTCACTTTGGCCATTGATGTGGTCCTGCCCTCTCCTCAACAGCCTCAAATAGGCTATTTCATGTGGGGGTGGGGTGGGGCGGCAGACACACTCATCTCACATTTCATTACATGACATTTTTTTTATTGCTACTAAAATTAAAATAAAATCACAAATAATATTTTATATTATTAATTTCAAACAACGACATTAGCATGAGAAGAACTTACCAGTCAAAAAATATTCCTCCATTTGGGAATTGCTAAATGAATCGTCCTCCAACAATCTCTGTCTCACTTTCCCAATCAATTTCTTCTAAAATTGTGTGTACATCTGTATATCTAGACTTAGATTTAGCTTTCCCTGACTTAGTCGCCATACTGATTGATATATCAACAGCTGAAGATGCGCTTTACCAAAACAACGCTGTGCGTAACGTGTGGCTCCTTCCGGTATGAATCTTCAATGGCGAATGATCCTCTTTACGCTGCAGTTTACTACATGGGTTGGTCTTCCAACACATAAACATTACATATTGCCGTTTACCTCAGCTCATTGGCTCTCTACCCAGCAAGATTTCAAGACGATCAGTGGTCATTGGGTTAAAATACAGTCAATCAACGAAACAGCGGTCATATCATTGGTGCACAATGATGTCATTACTTGTTGTCTTCAAATCGGTTTCGTTCAGTCAATACGTCCCGCGAAATGACCCATCAAGTTTGGTTGTGTTACAAACAAACCAGTTGATTGCAATGAAACCAAACATGAGTGGAAAATTCACGTTTAGTGTGTATTTACATCGAATGTGTCGTCGAAAATGGAATGAGACGGAATTCACGACACAAGTGGTTCACAAAATGTTTCGTGTTAGGCTATAAAAATGTATTTGATCAAACAAAAGACCATTAATTTTGTAACAATCAACATTGGGATTGCAAACAGAGGAATATCGTCAAAGGTAAACAATTTATTTTATTGCAGTTTGTGATTTTGTTACGCCTGTGCTGGTTGAAATAGTTGTTTTTTATGGGGCTCTATCCTCAGATAATCGCATCGTATTCTTTCGCAGTAAATCCTTTTTTAAATCTGACAACGCAGTTGAATTAGCTTGATTACCGGCTTGATTACCAACAACGACGAGACGGCCTACAGGGAGGAGGTGAGGGCCCTCGGAGTGTGGTGTCAGGAAAATAACCTCACACTCAACGTCAACAAAACTAAGGAGATGATTGTGGACTTCAGGAAACAGCAGAGGGAACACCCCCCTATCCACATCGATGGAACAGTGGTGGAGAGGGTAGTAAGTTTTAAGTTCCTCGGCATACACATCACAGACAAACTGAATTGGTCCACTCACACAGACAGCATCGTGAAGAAGGCGCAGCAGCGCCTCTTCAACCTCAGGAGGCTGAAGAAATTCTGCTTGTCACCAAAAGCACTCACAAACTTCTACAGATGCACAATCGAGAGCATCCTGGCGGGCTGTATCACCGCCTGGTACGGCAACTGCTCCGCCCACAACCGTAAGGCTCTCCAGAGGGTAGTGAGGTCTGCACAACGCATCACCGGGGGCAAAGGTGCCCTCCAGGACACCTACACCACCCGATGTTACAGGAAGGCCATAAAGATCATCAAGGACAACAACCACCCGAGCCACTGCCTGTTCACCCCGCTATCATCCAGAAGGCGAGGTCAGTACAGGTGCATCAAAGCTGGGACCGAGAGACTGAAAAACAGCTTCTATCTCAAGGCCATCAGACTGTTAAACAGCCACCACTAACATTGAGTGGCTGCTGCCAACACACTGACTCAACTCCAGCCACTTTAATAATGGGAATTGATGGGAAATGATGTAAAATATATCACTAGCCACTTTAGACAATGCTACCTAATATAATGTTTACATACCCTACATTATTCATCTCATATGTATACGTATATACTGTACTCTATATCATCTACTGCATCCTTATGTAATACATGTATCACTAGCCACTTTAACTATGCCACTTTGTTTACATACTTATCTCATATGTATATACTGTACTCGATACCATCTACTGTATAAGCTGCTCTGTACCATCACTCAATATCTTTTGCACTAAGCATGTTTGGAATTTCACTGACAGAGATGTCCATGTTACAACAATTTGAGGGAAAATGTTAGTAAATGGCACTGTATGAAAATGTGGTACCTTTTGCACACTGGTGGCTCATGCTTTGTCCCCTGGCCTTGAAGCACACACATGCAAACAGCTGATGTGTCTCTGTCTTAGATTGGCATGTTTGGAATTTCACTGACAGAGATGTCCATGTTACAACAATTTGAGGGAAAACAGTAAACACACACACACACACACAAACACACACACACACACACACACACACACACACACACACACACACACACACAATAACTTAATCCCAGTTTCCAGAGAGAGCAGCGTGATCAGCCATTGTTTGGTTTTGTCAAGTATAATGGGAATAGCAGCGGGCAGTGTGCACTATAATGAAAGCTCAGCAGTACGATATCCTAACACTCCCATAGCGTGGCCTCAGATTCCCACTGAATAAGAAGTGTAACACCAGTTGTAGCTCCCGGCTGTTATAGTAAATTAGAAAATTATAAGATTGAATAACACACTTCAAAATAGATTCATATGGGTGGAGTTTAATGGAGTTAATTGGTCTTAATTCACTCTCCACTATGTTCTTCATTGAATTGAACAGTGAGGTTCAACTTATCCTACTATGGTACATCTTTATAGTATAGAGCTCAAATGATTTTGATTATAGTTTCTTTATAGGAAGCTTTGTATCTCTGTCACCATGTTTTTTTTTTTAGCTCAATTACATACACCATCTTTGATGCCAAATATAATGCAATCATGATTATGTTTTTCTGAGGAAGGTGCATGTTGTCTGGATTCAGATAATAGGCTGCATTCACAAAGGCAGCCCAATTCTGTCTTAAACACACAAAAAAAATTTACCAATCAGATCGGCTATGAAAAGTATTTGATGTGAAAAGATCTGATGTGATCGGTTAAAAAAACAAACAGTGAAAAGTTAATGGCCTGTGTAAACGCAGCCCTAGTGTATGATATTGTATCAATAAACGTGATTTACATTTGACATAAACTACAAAGCCCTGGCTTTATACTTCAACATTTACATTTAACTATATCATATAGAATGAGTTATATCTCACTTCTCTTAAACATGTCAGTGTTACGCTCGTCTGAAGAAGAGGACCAAAGTGCAGCATGGTACGTGTTCATGATTATTTATTCAACCTGAACACTGAAACAAGACAACAAAGTGGAACAAAACGAAACAGTTCTGTCTGGTGAAAACACAAAACAGAAAACAACTACCCACAAAACACAGGTGGGAAAAAGCTGCCTAAGTATGATTCTCAATCAGAGACAACGATAGACAGCGGCCTCTGATTGAGAACCACACCCGGCCAAACACACAGAAATAGAAAACATAGAAATAAAGAAACTAGAATGCCCACCATAGTCACACCCTGGTCTAACCAAAATAGAGAATAAAAACCTCTCTATGGCCAGGGCGTGACAGTCAGATTTGCAACAGAACTTGGGAACAATGTAATTCCCAGTATTGTGATCAGAGATGAGGAACAACAAAGAATGCTGTTGGCAGATTTTTGGCCAGCTTTGTACAGCCGACCACAGAAGCATAAATAACTAAGAACGAAAAACTGAAAAGGAACTTGGCAGCACAAGATGTTTTTGTACATGTTATATTCACTTGTCCATATGTCAGTGTTGTCCGCTCTCGAGACCACATATTGAGTGTCTCGGTCTTGTCTCGGAGTCTGATACATTTTTACTTGGTCTTGACTCATAATTTCTTCCTGAGACCAGCAGAGACCAGCGGAGTAAAAAGCTCACAATTATCAGCTTCCATTCAGTCAGCGCATAAAAGCACCTCACCAGGCCGAATATATAGGCTACACTCATTTGTTGGAACATAAATATCTTATGGCCTATTGAAACCTGGGATTCCTGCTTCACTCTTAACATTACTGTTCTTTACATTCATTGAAAAATAACTGCAACCACCAAAATTTTTATTTATTTTTTATTTTTCCCAGACCTCTAAAATGGTCTGATGATGTAGTTTAACATTGTTATGGACTTTAAAAAAGTATTGAAAACAATGTGATGTTCTATCAAAAAGTGTGATTCTGAGAGTGAACATCTGAAAAATCTATAGGAAAACATAGGATTTTTTACAAGGGTGCCTTTCCTTCACACAGGACCCACTTCTCCAGGGACCGCTACACCAGTGCATAGGGCCCATGGAAAGACAGCAGTCCATTCACTCGGACATAATAAGCCAGTAGGTCCCAATCATAAGAATACAAAAACACAATCGTTAGGCTAAGCATTTTCCAATGGAAATGTACAGTTATTACACACAAAGTAACCAGTGATCTAAAGATTAAATGCAACAATGTTTCACACACAAGTTATTTTCAAAGAGATTGATTTTTAAAGAGATAGCATGCGAGATGCAATAACAAACAAAGTTCCACTCCTATCATTTGAAACGTAACTTCTTGTTGTAAGTTATTCTTGAAAACGGAGAAGCTAACAAATTAGCAAGAACATCCTCATTGATAACACCTAATGCAGCTGCTGCAAACTAGCCTACATCAAAAGCTAGCTAGACTGTGGGAAAACTACTGCTCACTATTGCACAGTGACCCATTGGCCTTCAACCTGTTGGCCATTACAAGTCAATGTGATTGGTTGATTCCACTGTCACTCCAAAATTGTGCCCTAATACAGTTGAATGGCAAAAGCCTTCTAGCAAGCTTCTGATGGCCAAGCCCCCGGCTGACTTAGCTAGTCAGATTTATCTCCCCAGAGACCACAAAATAAACATTCTGATTGGATCTTTTTGTAAGGGTTTTCCTCTGGTGAAGGAGAAGCGGACCAAAATGCCGCGTGGTGGTTATTCATGTTCTTTAATAAAGGAACTAGACATGAAATAACTAACAAAACAATAAATGTGCGAAAACCTAAACAGTCCTATCTGGTGCAAACACAGAGACAGGAACAATCACCCACAAACACACAGTGAAACCCAGGCTACCTAAGTATGATTCTCAATCAGAGACAACTAATGACACCTGCCTCTGATTGAGAACCATACTAGGCCGAAACATAGAAATACCCAAAACCTAGAAAAACCAACATAGACTGCCCACCCAACTCACGCCCTGACCATACTAAATAATGACAAAACAAAGGAAATAAAGGTCAGAACGTGACACTTTTTTCTCTTCAGTGTTAACTTTTACCTTTCTAACAAAAATTGAAGATATTAAATCAGAACATAATTGAAAAGAATAATCTAATTATTATTATTTGCATTACTTTATAAATCCTTGGTCTTTCGATGAAAGTGTAAAGGCCCACATTGTTCCCCACTATGTTGGGGTTAGTAAACATCTATAGTGGCTCTATTCACCATCAGCATGCCTTTTCTTTCACCATTCTGAATGTCGAAAGAATACAAATGTTCTTCTGCAATATGAACACAGAAATACTGGACATTTTAAACTCTTATTTTGGTGATGATTTGACAAAATTACAGTCATGGTCTTGAATTGGACTTGCATTTTTCTGGTCTCGGTCTTGACTTGAGTTTATGTTTTATTATTTTTACTTAAAAGTGAATGCTTTCTCCTTGAGAAACCCTACTGGAGAAATACTAAATTAACAGATTTTCCATGATCTGTAGGTAGGTACATTAGGACTGTGGTCTGAATGTATAGTGCAGATATTCTGCTCTTTTCTATAACCTTTAGGGAACACAATATAATATAATATAACACAATATTGTCATGTAGATTTCTCACTTATGAATGGCAAGCATTTCGCTACCCCCACATTAACATATGCTAAATATGTGTTTGTGATCTAATTTGATTTGAAAATTGGGATATGGGGAAGGGGAATGGGAAGGGGAATGGGCAGGCTACAGTAATTACTATAATTAAAAAGGTTTTAACGTAGTATAATTTTGCTGATAATACTGTAGGATTTACTCTAGTATTCTATATTATACTTCAACATTCTATATTAAGTACTACACATGATCAAGGGATACTACAGTGTGTAGTACAGTATTCTACAATATATTACAATTTACTACAGAATTATATGGTAAATAGTGTAGTATTTTATAGTAAACTGTAGTATTTTTTGATGTGAGAGAGAAAGAAAGAGACAGACAGGTAGACATACAGACAGAGCATATATATAGGACAGAGTTGTGTTACGTTCATGTTGATGTATTCTCTTAGGATAGTATTTCGTCTACTATGAAACTGTATGGCACTCTTCTAAAACTCTGAAATCCTGCAGAGTTGTCCTGTGACGGCTCCATGTTGTTATGGATACGGTTATTGTTTTGATCTGTCTCTGCTTATCAGAGTCCGACTCGTGTGTGTCGTAATCTAACTAATTACTGTGCCACTCGTTCTCCACACCAGCAAAGATAAATCGGGGTAAGGAAGTTACAGAACAAGAATGAGATTTTATATCTAGGACTGAAGTATCTACTGACAGAAGTAAGCACACACTTCTGAAATAATCTGACAAAACCTCTAATAAAATATAGTACTTTTGAAGGAACAACCACAACAACAACCATTGTAGATCTATCTAGCTTCTGTTTCTGTCACTCTCTGTGAACCTGCTAATGACGGACTGACCTCCTGAAGATTAATCCTCAGCAGGCAGACAATTTAATTAAATGTTGACTTCATCTCCCTCTAACTGTTTCCCTCTGCACGGTACTGACCCTCAGAAACTCAGAGCCCCCTTTGGTGACCCCTGTTCCCTGTATGGGCCTGTCAGTACAGCACACACATGCGCACACCCACACACACACACACGCACACGCTGAAGGGGCCTCTCAGTGGTGGAGTAGTAGCCTTCTCTCCCAGTGGGTGATTAGTGGCGTGCCTAAAGCGATGCCACAGACCCGTGACTGCTGAGGGAATGTAACCACACCTGGTGAGACACACATGAACAATCACACAGACACCAACACACACATTTATAAACACCTATACACACTCCCTGGAGAGCACACTCATGACCACGCAAACATCTGGACACACACACGCATACACACATGGATACGCACAGACAGGTACACACACACCCGCACGCATGGATGGACACACACTGATGGACACACACACACACACGCAGAAGGTGGACTCATGACCAAATTAATTAATCCCTTCTCATCTCATCTCTCCTCAGGGAGGAAGTGGAGGTGTGCGGTGTCTGGATAAAAAGGAAGAATTTGTCTACAAGGTGCAGCTCATAAGACACACACACACTCACACAAACTCTCACACATACTCTCACACACATATATGCCACACACACTCATTATGTGAAGCTATTTTTACTGAAGGTCTGTTTAACTCAACATAGCACTGTCTAACTAACCACATTAGTTCCTAATTGGATGAGGAAGTGTCTGCAGCATTCAGCACACACACATTAAAGAGATTATCTGGTACATTTGTACTTTAGCCAGTAGTTCTGAAAGTAGCGTTCGCGCCAAAGTAGTCCCTGAAAATAGCTAAATATGACACATATGTGCACCACCCCATCTCTCTCCCCGTTGGGCCCACCCTGCAACCTCATTGGATAACGCTGGGCAGGCCTCTTGCTAGCTGTCACTCAAATGTGAGGGACTGAAAGTAATTGGCTGGAACTCGATTTGCTTGCTTGATGACCCATGTAGGGAGAAATTTTGCGAAATTGGGACTGCACAGCTTCAAGAAAACAGTCGCCTTCAAACTAGAGATTTTGTGGCTAATTAAGGTAAAACCGTAATCCTGCTCATAGATTATGCATGTATGAACTACACATTGACACATTCAGCCCAAAGAGTGAAGTAAAAAAAAAACGTTGTCACCAAAGTACAGGAGCATGTCTTTAATTACAAAAACCAATTGGTTATAAAAGACAACTCGATGCTGAAGATGTAATATTACTCAGAAAGGTTTGACGGTTTCCATGTAGATTTTTCCTCACAGCAAGTAATTTTTATCCAACGGTGATCAAAAAGTATTTTAATTGAAGACAGCAAACTCTCAATGTCATGCAGAAAGAAAAAACCACTGATACTGTTCCATGAAATTACTCTAAATAAGCTTACAAAATATTGAATAGGTATTCTCTTGGAGAAGTTCATTAGAATGGATGGCATGACCGGCAGTCCTGATGGCATAATTAAAAAGTCAGTGAATTGTCTGTTCTGTTTATTTCTGGTAAATGTTTATCTGCATTTGAGTTCAAGTGGAGTTGAGATGTGATTGTGTACCAGGAAGATATGCGCCAGCAAACAAACACGCACACACACACACACACACACACACACACACACAGACACAGATACACACACACACACACACACACACACACACACACACACACACACACACACACACACACACACACACACAGACACAGACACACACAGACACACACACACACGCACGCTGGCACGCACGCACACACACACACACACACACACACACACACACACACACACATGCACGCACGCACGCACGCACACACGCACACACACTGTCTGGCTCCGTCTGGGCCTAAATTCAATCAGACTGTCCAAGGACCAACATCTCGGCTCGTTATCAGGGCTGGCTAGCACGTATTGCTGCTCCCATCTCATCTCCCCTTAAACCTACAGAGAAGACGAGGACAGGCCCCCAGGCTACCACCCAAAACAGATGGGGAGGAGAGGAGAGAGGAGGAGAGGGGAGGAGGAGATGCTAACCCTAACCCAAAAGAGAGAGAACACACAGCTCTAAAATGTTATGAGGAAAGATAATGGTACAAGGTTGGCTGAATGGGAGCATGAACAAGAATCATGACTACATTTTTTGGAGGTACATTAAGTGTCTCTTCGATGCTGTAATTGCGTGTAATTGGGGTTGACATTCATGCGAGTGAAAATTGTTTTCCTGGTTGAAAAGAAACGTGTGGATGTTTTCAGCAGCTGTACTTTCTTTACTGCTTGACGATGAAGATGATGATGTTTCCTCTCTGGTCGGCAAATACCGTTGTTTTTTTTGTATATTTTAAAAATGAAATTTGAACAAATCACTTTCCCTTTTCTTCTTTAATTGAATAAAACAATCCCCAAAACGTTGTATTTTTATTTATAAGTGAAGAGCAATGGAAATCACACTGTAAATCCCATCAGACCAATAAAGATGCTATGAGCCTCTCTTTGAAGGAGTCAACACCTGTTTTCTACTATAGCCAGCGCCTCTCCAGAGACGCACCGCTTGAATGTCTCATCTCCTTCCTAAAGGTTTTGAACGTCTCATCTCCTTCCTAAAGGTTTTGAACGTCTCATCTCCTTCCTAAAGGTTTTGAACGTCTCATCTCCTTCCTAAAGGTTTTGAACGTCTCATCTCCTTCCTAAAGGTTTTGAACGTCTCATCTCCTTCCTAAAGGTTTTGAACGTCTCATCTCCTTCCTAAAGGTTTTGATGCGGACACTATACATTTGGTATTCACAATGAAACTGATCAACCGCACACACACACACACACATAAATGCACTCACTCACTCATGCACACACACACACACACGTTTGTTTTACTATTCTTGTGGGGACCTAACAATTGATTCCCATTCACAATCCTATTTTCCATAAACCCTAATTCCAAGCCTAACCCCTCAACTAAAATAAAATATTTCCTTGTGGGGACTGGTGAAAGGTCCCCATTTGTCTGACTTTTCCTTGTTTTACTATCCCTGTGAGAGCTTCTGGTCCCCACAACGATAGCTAAACCAAAACACACACGCACACACAGGTTTTTATGCGGTAGGTATACATTTGGTATTCACCATGAACCCTGAGTTCTGACCTTGAGGGAGAGGGTTTGGGGACCTGCCCTGTCTTGTAGCAAGCTGTGTGCGAGTGTGTGCATGTGTGTTTGTCTAGTCAAAATGTAGAGTATAAGCCCCGGCCTAGAATTCCAAATGATGTGAGGGCTGACAGCATTGCCCAGAAATATAATATAATTTATACAACGGTTGGGTCTAATCCTGAATGCTGATTGGTTAAAACTGCATTCCAGCTGGTGTATATTCCACAAGTTACCACCGGCTAAATCTATGATGTTGAAATGCCTATTTACTCTGTTCCATCTGACTGCGCAATCCACTGGATCACCAGCCCAGTCAGGCAATTTGTAAACTTGATCGTCACTATAAAAAGCATCTAGACATTATCTCACATTTATTTTAGACTAACATTTAGTTTCCAACAGCGGAGATTTGTATAAACCTTGCTGTTTGTCTCTCCGACATTTCCAACATTGTTTCAATATTCTAATTCGATCTCCAGCTGTCCCATAGTAATGAACGTGTCGGGAGTCGGGACAAGACAGACAGGCAGGCAACGTTTCTCAGCTAGTCAAACTCATATATCAGCTGGCATCATTTTTATGGATATAAATAAATGTCAATTGAAAAAAGGTCAAACGAAATGAAGTGCAGTTAGTTTGCAGTCTTTCCTGTTTCAGTTTGAAGTGATTGTGTTAGCTGTGTTGTTGGCTAGCTCCTCAGACGAGAGAGTACATTTCTATGCCAGGTGAAATCGCACCTCATTAGCTCATTGTTATGGATGTGTCCAAATAAATGTCACTAGAAAACAGCTTAAACAAATGCAAATGCAGCTACTTTGCTGTTATTCTGGTTGCACTTTTTGACGTGACTGTAAGTTAGCCGTAGTTGGCTAAGTAGCAAGCAAGGGATAAGAACGTTGCCAGCTTGTATGGCAAAAAATAACAACAAGACTGAACAACTGGTTCGTGTCTCTGGCATCCGAACCAATAGAATGAACAACCAGCCGGCTTGGATAGCAACCCTAGATTTGTGTTGGGTCTATATCTTGTGGAAGGTTGAAATAGAATGAATAAATTCAAGAAAAAAACGTTTCTAATGAAAATATGTCAATCATTACTTGAATATGCTAGTAACCCATTGTATATAATGCCCTGGAAGCCGGTGTTTGGAGGATATATTGGCACTGTTTGCTTGCGCTCGACTTTGTCTCGGGCTTCACGGCATTATCATGTAAATAATGTAATGTAATGTAAATACGCGGCACAACAGTGTATTTGTCATTAAACTCTTGGGTATTTGTTATTATTAGCTTGGTAACAGTGTTTTATTATATTTAGCAGTTTGAGTCATCTCAGCAAACATTACACAGAAATAAATAACAGTTTAGAGTTAGAGATAATAGCTAGTTATTTTAAAGTTGAATGAATACGTTTATTGTCACATGCACAGGTACAGGGAATTGATTAACTTGCCAAATCTACACAATGGGTTCAATATGCAATATAGTACAACTAATACATTGTTTTTAAATGAATAACATGAAGAATAAGAAATCAGAGAGGATGGTATATACAGGGTCAGTGTCAGTACCACATGTACAATGTGATGAGATACTGGAGCATTTGAGGTAGATAAGTTCACTTATTCTTTCTAAAATGTAAGATATCATTCCATGTGTTCACATTTGTTATTAGTTATTATTACAGTTTTTCAAAACAAAGTGTTACATAACATTACAATATCTTGAAGAAGTACACCATTTAATTCATCAACTACTACTCCAATTCATTCACTACTGACTGATATACCGCCACTTAAACTCATGTAGGATTATCTTTTCACCGACTTCAGCTTCCTCCCATCTGAGGCACACAGTCTCCATTCTATTCCAGGGTAGATACATACAAACCATGCAGCATCTGGACAGAGCGGCAGGGAAGGGAAAACAGTGAGGCACCTATCCACAGTGCACAGCACCATGAGCAGAAAGCAGACATTTTCAATGGACCACCAGCAAACACCTCATCTTCTCCGCCTTCACATTGATTAATGGCCTGTGCCCGGCGGGGTTAAAGAACCGCAACACCCGCTGCTTATTGGCTTCCTGTGTGTTTGTTGACATGTTGTCCAAGACACACTTAACATATCATCTAGTGGGGAAGAGGTTACAGATCAGCTACAAAGAGGTCAGGGGTCAGGTTATTACATTACCATCTGTTAACAATGGAGCTGTTCTGATGGACGGACGGAGGGATCGAAGGGTGGACAAGAAGGAGGGAGGCCTCATCATCACAGGGACAGACAGGCGGACGAAAGGGGCGGGGGAGGGGGGGGGGATATCTCACAGATTCTGGGATATGCAGCCCCAGAGAAGTCATTCACAAGGAGCACATGTGACCTCCTGGAAGCCAATCAGGGTGTCCAGAAGACTGTGGGAGCGAATCAGAAACTCAGGAATGTGTGCTCCTCTCTAATCAGAAGCACATGGCGGGTGTGTCTGAAGATGAGGATTCAGATGGGAGCAGACAGGGCTGAGTGGATACCAGGGGCTCTGTGAAAACATACAGAACCTGAAGAGAAATGTAGGCCGACTGCACGTCCTTTCTTTTGCCCCTGTCTTTTTCCTACTGTTTCTCCCCTGTATGACCCTGTTGTAATGAAATAAAGAGAGGGTGAGAGAGAAACAACCAGAGAGAGAAAACAATGTACTGGTACAAGAGCCAGGCAGGCAGTGCCAGCTTTAGTCATACAGAAGAGTCAGAAATGATAAAGTATCGAAAGAAGTTTTATGGCGTTAAGAATAGTCACTGCTTTTTCTGCTGTCACCACAGCGATCCATCCCATACTGAAACCCTCCGCTCTTAGACTATATATATACATATATTACATGAATATATTCATCTATACAGTATATACAACCAGTGATCCATCCCATACTGAAACCCTCCGCTCTTAGACTATATATATACATATATTACATGAATATATTCATCTATACAGTATATACAACCAGTGATCCATCCCATACTGAAACCCTCCGCTCTTAGACTATATATATACATATATTACATGAATATATTCATCTATACAGTATATACAACCAGTGATCCATCCCATACTGAAACCCTCCGCTTTTAGACTATATATATATACATATATTACATGAATATATACAGTATATACAACCAGTGATCCATCCCATACTGAAACCCTCCACTCTTAGACTATATATATACATATATTACATGAATATATACAGTATATACAACCAGTGATCCATCCCATACTAAAACCCTCCGCTCTTAGACTATATATATACATATATTACATGAATATATTCATCTATACAGTATATACAACCGGTGATCCATCCCATACTGAAACCCTCCGCTCTTAGACTATATATATACATATATTACATGAATATATACAGTATATACAACCAGTGATCCATCCCATACTAAAACCCTCCGCTCTTAGACTATATATATACATATATTACATGAATATATACAGTATATACAACCAGTGATCCATCCCATACTGAAACCCTCCGCTCTTAGACTATATATATATACATATATTACATGAATATATTCATCTATACAGTATATACAACCAGTGATCCATCCCATACTGAAACCCTCCGCTCTTAGACTATATATATATACATATATTACATGAATATATTCATCTATACAGTATATACAACCAGTGATCCATCCCATACTGAAACCCTCCGCTCTTAGACTATATATATATACATATATTACATGAATATATTCATCTATACAGTATATACAACCAGTGATCCATCCCATACTGAAACCCTCCGCTCTTAGACTATATATATATACATATATTACATTAATATATTAAGATATATATACAACCAGTGAAAACACAGTGAAAGGGCCTGGGTGATCACTCTTTTGAAAGTGATGGACCTTTGGCATGTGTAGCTTGGTAAATAGAACACTTGCATGAGCCCTTTATGTGCTTATTACAAAAGCACATTGCCTGAATAACTTGTAAGTAATAACAGTTTCACTATGGTATCACAGTGAAGACGGTAAACACGGCTTGGGAAATAAACAGCTTGTACATAACCTCGGCAAAGGGGACTTTTTATTTTAATTACATTTATCGCCTGTTGTAAAAGTAGGTAATGTACAGTTTTATGCACAAAGAGTCAGATGCAGCTAATTGTATTTCCGGAGCTACTAAGCGAATGATAAAATGGGTCTTGGATTTATGGTGTTTCTTGTCGCCCAGAGGGCTTTGGCCTTATAGTGGTATTAATCAAAGAAGGACAGCCTGCAGAGGAGAGAGGCCGGGATTTCTGGAAGGTAAATTCCAGCTACAGTAAGCCCTGGCCTGGACACTGCAGAACACAACTCCTTAGTACAGATAAGTACAGTGCTCCTGGTGCAAGGTTCTTCTGTCCTGAGTGCCAGTCTGTTTCTACTCTCTTACCAACTCCTTATAGAATTGGCATGACAATGAGTGAAGGAGTTGGCATGATAACACCAACAGACTGGCACCCAAGCTCTTCAGTTCTTGGTACACACCTACTCATTCAAGGGTTTTGTAGAATAATACATCAACACTACATCAACACTATAAAATAACACAAATGGAATCATGTAGTAACAAAAAAAAGTGTTCAACAAATCAAAATATGTTTTGCCTTGATGACAGTTTTGCACACTCTTGGCATTATCAGCAGTGTATGCTATGCCCTAACTTACTTGACAGAGATTGTATTTAATACTATTTCTAGCTTCTGGTATGCTACTCATACAAAGTGTTCCACGATAGTAAAATGTGCAACATCTGTATTGATGTTTATCACGGTTCATTACCGGCTGTGTGAAACTGACAATACAATCTAAGTAAACACATCAAATAATAATAAGATAAATGGTGTTTGTGCTCCACTGGTTTCCCTTTTCGTATGGCAACAGGGGTCTCTCTCTCTCTCTCTCTCTCTCTCTCTCTCTCTCTCTCTCTCTCTCTCTCAATAAGGGAAGCTGTCCTTAACCCTGGTGTTGAAGTGAGCTGCATTAAAACCTGTTAATGCATGGCATGGAGTGAGAGAGAGACAGAGAGAGAAGTGAATCAAGTCCAACTCTTAGATAATTGTGGTTGGGCTTTCAGCCTAGAACAAAATGCATTACTGTAGCATTATGTCCCCGGTATTAATTAAGCACTTTACTTCATTCCCTATTTTACTATTTTATTATCTATTTTCAGGACAAGCATCTCTCTCTCTCTCTCTCTCTCTCTCTCTCTCTCTCTCTCTCTCTCTCTCTCTCTCTCTCTCGCTCTCTCTCTCTCTCTCTCTCTCTCTCTCTCTCTCTCTCGCTCTCTCTCTCTCTCTCTCTCTCTCTCTCGCTCTCTCTCTCTCTCTCTCGCTCTCTCGCTCTCTCTCTAATCTGCATTCAAACAATCTGACACTTTGACCCCGGGCTGTTGGAATGTGACAACTTGCCATGTAATTGGTTTTATAATTTAGTGTGGTTAATGAGCAGACCACGCTGCGGTAATTCAGGCATTTCAGAACGATGACAGAGAGGACTCAGTCCGGTCATTCCACTATGTTTTTTCCTCGGCCAAATGAAGGATGTTACAACACTTAGATGAGATGCTGCAGCTTCTCATTAGAGGTCAGCCGTCGGACATCTCAGCTTTGTAAAAATAGTTGGCTGCTCAAAGGTCCTCCTCCCTTTTCCACGGCTCTGACAAAGACACTGTCAATGTCTACTCTTTTTTTCTACCACTGCGAGCCTGCCTGTCGAAAAGCCCTTGGACTTCCCCAACCCTTGAACATAATGAAGGACGTGTCATATTTATAATGACATCTCATCCAAACACATTAATGAAGATCGCCGTGCCCTGCTGGTCTGTTTGAGTGGACTAAAACAGTACGGCCTAGGGGTCTGGCTGTGTGTGTGTGTGTGTGTGTGTGTGTGTGTGTGTGTGTGTGTGTGTAATTCATACACACTACTAGGTACTGTAGAAACATTTTTGCTGACAGTCACATCCCGTGAAATATGTGGACAGGAGATAACACTGTTGGCTGGAGAGGAGATAACACTGTTGGCTAGAGAAGAGATAACACTGTTGGCTCGAGAATGCAAAGGACAAAACAATGTGACAAGGTACCAAAGCTAAATCTGTCCCTTCAGACTAACTGTTTATTTCCTGAGTGACAAGTCAGAAAATGCACACAATAGAAAAGCTCAACAGGACTTGTTTCAACAGGACACCCATCCTCTCTTCCATTTAATCAGACAGGGAAACATGACCTACAGCCATTACAATATGATGAAGAAAGAGAACAGATATGCAGGCTACACCGCACCACCCAAAGGTAATGGTTCTACCTTAGGGTATACCTATTGTGTGCATGTGTGTCTGTGTGTGTATGTGTGTATGTGTGTGTGTGTGTGTGTGTGTGCGTGCGTGTGTGTGTGTGTGTGTGTGTGTGTGTGTGTGTGTGTGTGCATGTGTGCGTGTGTGTGTGCGTGTGTGCGTGCGTGCGTGTGTGTGTGTGTGTGTGTGCGTGTGTGTTTGTGTGTGTTTGTATGCTAGCTAGGCATAAAACAGCTACTATTCTTAGCGGACTCCCTGCAGGTGAATTATAGATGAGGAGCTCTTAATGATATGTTGCTGATCGTATATCACGCTAAAAGGCCACTTATAGTGTGATACATCCCGGACTGCACAAAACAGGGCGTGTGACACCAGACAGCGAGCGAGAGAGAAAGAACGTAGAACACCAAATAATGCAGGCAGCGCAGAATTAGGCCGATACCCACTAATGATCAAAATCCAGAAAAGAGACGTTAAATTCTACAACCACCTAAAAGGAAGTGATTCCCAAACCTTCCATAACAAAGCCATCACTTACAGAGAGATGAACCTGAAGAAGAGTCCCCTAAGCAAGCTGGTTCTGTGGCTCTGTTCACAAACACAAACACACCCCACAGAGCCCCAGGACAGCAGCACAATTAGACCCTACTAAATCATGAGAAAACAAAAAGATAATTACTTGACACATTGGAAACAATTAACAAAAAAACAGAGCAAACTAGAATGCTATTTGGCCCTAAACAGAGAGTACACAGAGGCAGAATACCTGACCACTGTGACTGACCCAAACTTATGGAAAGCTTTGACTATGTACAGACTCAGTGAGCATAGCCTTGCTATTGAGAATTCCACCGTAGGCAGACCTGGCTCTCAAGAGAAGACAGGCTATGTGCACACTGCCCACAAAATGAGGTGGAAACTGAGCTGCTTTTCTTAACCTCCTGCCCAATGTATGACCATATTAGAGACACATATTTCCCTCGGATTACACAGATCCACAAAGAATTCGAAATCAAACCCGATTTTGATAAACTCCCATATCTACTGGGTGAAATACCATAGTGTGCCATCACAGCAGCAATATTTGAGACCTGTTGCCACAAGAAAAGGTCAACCAGTGAAGAACAAACACCATTGGAAATACAACCCATATTTATGCGTATTTATTTTCCCTTTTGTACTTTAACCATTTGTACATTGTTACAACACTGTATAAATACATAATATGACATTTGTAATGTCTTTATTCTTTTGAAACGTCTGTATGTTAAATGTTTACTGTTCATTTTTATTATTTTTTAAAACTTTTTTATATTATCTACCTTACTTGCTTTGGCAATGTGAACATATGTTTGTCATGCCAATAAAGCATTTGACAGACAGACAGACAGACAGACAGACAGACAGACAGACAGACAGACAGACAGACAGACAGACAGACAGACAGACAGACAGACAGACAGACAGACAGACAGACAGACAGACAGACAGACAGACAGACAGACAGACAGACAGACAGACAGACAGACAGACAGACAGACAGACAGACAGACAGGGAAAACAGACAGAGAGGGGGGAGAGAGGGGAGAGAGGGGAGAGAGAGGGGAGAGAGGGAGGGGGAAGAAAGAAATACAGAGAGAGAGAGGTAAAGGGGGAGAAAGAGAGGAAGGGATGGAGAGAGGGAGAAAGGGAAAGAGGTAGAAGAGAGTGGGAGTGAGAAGGAGAACGAGAGGGAGAGAGAGAGGGAGAGAGAAAGGGGATAGATAGAGATAGAGAAAGACAGACCAACAGAGAGAGAGGGGGCAGAAAGGGGAAAGAGAGGGAGAGGGGGAGAGAAGGAAAGAAAGAGAGAAATACAGAGATAGAGAGAGAGAGAGGGGGAGAGAGAGGGAGAAAGAGAGGGAGAGAAATAGAGAGAAGGAGATGGAGAGAGACTGAGAGAGAGAGAGCGAGAGAGAGAGCGAGAGAGAGAGAGAGAGAGAGAGAGAGAGAGTTGGGGGAGAGAGAGGGAGAGGGTGAGAGAAATACAGAGAGAGAGAAATACAGACAGAGAGAGGGGGAGGGGGAGACAGAGTGGGAGGGGAATTTTAGAGAGAGATAGAGAGAGAGAGGGGCAGATTAGGAGAAAGAGAGGGAGGGAGGGAGAGCAAAAGGGAGAGAGAAAGAGAGTGAGAGGGGGATAGATAGGTAGAGAAAGACGGACCGACAAAGAGAGAGAGAGAGGAGGGGGGGCAGAGGGGGAGAGAGAGAGAGAGAGAGAGAGAGAGAGAGAGAGGAAAGGGCAACAGAGACAGGAACTGTCTGGGAACAGATAACAGTCCCCAGTGACATGTTTTATTACATCATCACGTAGAGCGTATGACCTTATCAGGACCTCAATTCTGCATCACATAGTGTGTCATACATACAACTCCAGGTGTGCTGTGGTCTGAATTTAGGACGTTTACTTTTTCAACTGCTCTCAAGTTTATCCGCCAAGATGTGGGTTAACTATCTTTCTCATCTAAAATTGATGTCATACTTGTTAGTCATGCATTGAGTAACAACATGGCACTCATACATACAGTAACTTGCTGTTGCTATATAACATGTATGAAGATCATATTTATACACATTCTATGAATCTCTCTGGTTATCTATCTCATATTGAGGTAAGAACATAGACTTTCTCAGGTTCTATTAGATCTAATCTATACATATATGATGTGTTTCCATGGTTTCATTCACCTTGCTCATTCAGTTCTACAGCACCCATCCATCCCTCAGCTAAATGGCAAATCAAGTGACAGGGCTGCCTTTTAGTGTTTTTTAAAATTCAGTAGTGGGCCTTTAAGTTGTGACTTTGAAAATGTAATAGAATCAACATAATCTCCCATGCACCCAGTGTGGCCATCCTCATGACCATGGTCACACACAGACACACACACGCAGCGCATGAGGATGTGTGAAACTTACTCCTCAGCCTGAAGTATCCCCATTTGCACCAGAGAATAGCTAGCTTTTCAACTGGCAGCGACACACACACACAGACACAGAAACAGACACACACACAGACACAGACACACACACACAGACACACACACAGGCACACACACAGGCACAGACACACAGACAGTGTTGGAATGAAGGAGCATTGACCATGACCGTTTTACCCTCCAGGAGAAGAGTGCAGCTATTGGAATGAAGGGTTTATATAATTCTATGTTAGGAGAGGGATTGTAAATGTATAGTTTAGAGGAGAGTTATGGAGTTTACATCCTGTACACTAAGTGAATGTAAGGAATGGAGATGGAGGAGAGAGAAGGAAGGCTCTGTGTAAACAATCACACTGTATACCTGCCTCCAGTATGATATTCTCATCAAAATAGTACCATGACAGCTCAATGACAATTTCACTATTTACACTTCTATGGTAATGACAAGAGCAATATACTTCAAATATGATTATTATATAATGAATGGTTTTACCTTGGTAAATGACAAGTGCATGTCAATTTAGCTAATTGCATCTCCTGGGATTGCTGTGTGTGTGTGTGTGTGTGTGTGTGTGTGTGTGTGTGTGTGTGTGTGTGTGTGTGTGTGTGTGTGTGTGTGTGTGTGTGTGTGTGAGTGCATGTGCGTGTGTGTCTCCAAATCCAAAGTGTTTAAGTGCTTTCAGCTAAAGAAAAATAATCTCAACCATAATCTTTTAAAGTACCAATAGATCTCATAGTTTCCCGAAGAAAATTTGCCGTATTATGGTGAACGTCTATTTTGAACACATTCATTCTGCATGGTTACAGTGTTAAAACAGAAACAACCCTTAACTCTGAGTGGTTTTGTTAGGGCTATGGTTTAGGGAAACCTTCAAACAAAACCATTAAAAACAACGCGCTGTTTTCATCAACTGTCATCAAGTATTCTCATAGCTCATGGTGTATGGTGCAGTGGTCTAAACAGCGTGCTCTGCCTCCGAGCATGATGACTTTGTGCCCAGGGGCGGGCAATTATTATTTTTTAAATTGGGGGGGGCTTCAAGGAGTATTGATGTTCTTAGGACCTTTTCAAATGTCTGAAACTTCTGTCTATTTCTAGTGATCAGGCTGGTATATTGGGAACTGTCAAGTACTGCATCTACTTGGCGTACAGAGGAAATAGGAAAAAATGGAAGATTAAAGGTATTGACAATACATTTGAGAGACCTCTTTAGTAGCTTGGTTGTGCGGGTTTCTGTCATGACTAAATTCCTCCATGGGAATCTATAGATTGGTAACATTTTTGTGGGCTTTTTGTGGACCAATGTCAGATGTGACACACACACACACACACACACACACACACACACACACACACACACACACACACACACACACACACACACACACACACGTACACACACACACACGTACACAAATAAATAAAAAACGTACTCCTCAGCCTGAAGTATCCCCGGTTGTACCAGAGAATAGCTAGCTTTTCACAACTGGTAAGACCAGCTCTTAGTTTGTCAAACAGGGTGAGCCGGATCAAACAGTGAGCACAAGAGGGGGTGACCTGGGGAGTCCTGAGGTTCCGGAATGCATGAAAAAAAGACTCCTTTCTAATAAAGCATTGCAATCATATCGCCACATTAGCGTAATGGCATAGAGCGTAGAGTAGAGACACTTACAGAAGTTCCACACATAGGTGCGTTTTTAGTAGCATAATATCCAGGAAAATGTTGGCCTTTTATAAATGCATTTCAAGCAATTCTACATAATTTTACATGACGGGAGACTTTGGCAGAATCTTTGTTAATACAACACAAATGATTGAAATGACAGGCTACTTTAACACTGATAAACTGAGAATCTGAGATGAATAAAAAACAACCTTGTCTTGAATCCATCAGTAGCCTAGACCTAGGTGTGGGGAGACATTTTGTACAATATCAGGAGGAAATTCTAGTTCTGAAAAGCTTTCCAGTTTCACTGACTCACCCAATGATGTTGCAGCCCACTCACTGGTGATGGCTGATGCACTCGTGCCAAAAGCCTACCTCTCATTCTCTTTTGTAAAACAATGTTTGGAATTTGATCAAATATTTTGGTGGCCTACAGCCTAGTCTAAATAAATGATTAAGTGCAATGCTTGAGAAATGAGTGTTCAGGCTCTCATGAGAGTCTTTCGGAGCAGAGAGGCAGAGAGACCATAGAAAGTGAATCTCATTCCAGTTATGTGAGAGATACCAGCGTGCTTCTCACACAGCCAACGTCACGCGTCAGCCTCACGATTGTCTCAAACATATACTATGCCCACTCTAGTATAGCTGTGGTGCTTACAAGTCTGAATTCATTATAGCCTAATTTTCAAGACATCAATGTACAGCAACATTTGTAAGGCGTCACTGCAGAACACCCTCCATATGCATATGCACACATACTCAGCTGTGGGGCGCACAAGTCTCAAATTTCATATACTTTTTCAAGACATAAATGTAGCAATATAACAAACATACCACAATCATTTGATTTGATATCAGAATATACTTCACATGAAATAAATGTAGAACACATATAATATATAGGCCTCCTGCCTATGTGATAGTATGAAGCGCGTATACAGTACATACGTTTGTAAAGGAAAATTCATGTATGATCCTACCTTAGTTTTCCAAACCCTCCCACAACAAAGCCATTTCCTTCTGCGTCTTCACCTCCCTATTTCGTGTTTTGCTCCTGGTGTCTGTGACACATCTGTGTCCTTTAGCAATCCATGACCTCGCATAGGGGACTGGGTTGAATTTGGTCAGGGGTGGGCCAACAAGGTTCAGAAAGTGTAGCCCTGATATGGTGGAGGTATGCAGACAAGCACGGGTTGAGGTGCACATCATATTCATTTGAGTAAATCCCCTCTCACATTCTGCACTGGAGATGGGGGACGGTGTTGACCGCCATCACCAGCTCTTTAAGTCCATCTGGGATGCCCATCCTCCTTGAGAGAACATTCTAGCCTCCATGTTCCTCACCAAGCTCGCGAGAAACTCCCTCTGATTAAGGACTCTGGGTCTTCCACCATTCTGTTTGATGCCTTGGAAAGAATTCTAGTGGAATCTTTATCTGGCCAAGTTTTGTGTGTCGGCCTGGCTGCTCTGCCACTGTGCTGAACACACTCGTGTGCAGTAATAATTGTGGAGTCTCGATTTTGGAGCTTGAGTGACAATTCAGGTAGTTTACAGACGCACCATCACATGTAATTCCAATGAGGGTTTTGGAGAGAAAGCCCTCAGTAAACTAAACTGTACACTCTCTAATGCAGATAAGAGATTACGAACAATTACCCCCGCAGATAAATCCTCCAGTTCCACAAGATCAACAAAAATGTTTGCTGGTACGTCCATATTGGAAACGCTTGCTGCTGCTAAATGGACCTTGGTTTGGGCATGTTCAAAAACCTAGTGGAGGTGCCGGTGGTGATGCTGAACTAGTGGGATAAGCAGCGCTGCTAGTTAAGGCATCGCCATCGGGATCAGTTTGCTTCTCACTCCTCTGACCCGGGTTTGATTCAGCATATTTTTCAGGATATTTGGACTTGAAAAACTTTAATTTCTGATTTGGCTTTCCCTCAGTTTCAAATTCAGTCGACTGACCACCACTGCCAATACCTGTTTCAAGATCAGTTACTTACCTCGCTGGCCGCCCCATAACCTATATGTACAAACAAGAGAGCAGGTCTGAAATCATTGTGGAAGGATTAGGATGATTGCACAGAAGGATCACTGTGCATTTACATTATGGTTTTTCTGGGAGGCGGGAGAAATAACCAGGAGGTTTAACTCTGTTGAATTTTTTAAATAAATGATTCCACAACAGCTGGTGCACGAAATCTAAGAAAGTCTCAAGGTTTTGCTCGCCTGAGGTAGAGTATCTCATTATAAGACGAGCTAAATTACTTCTATGCTCACTTTGAGGTAAGTAACACATGCATGAGAGCTCCAGCTGTTCTGGACGACTTTGTGATTACGCTCTCTGTAGCCAATGTGAGTAAGACTTTTAAACAGGTCAACATTCACAAGGCCACATGGCCTGATGGATTACCAGGACGTGTACTCTGAGCATGCGCTGACCAACTGGCAAGTGTCTTCACTGACATTTTCAGCTTATCCTAGACAGAGTCTGTAATATGAACATGTTTCAAGCAGACCACCATAGTCGCTGTGCCCAAGAACACTAAGGTAACCTTCCTAAATTACTACTGAGCAGTAGCACTCACATCTGTAGCCATGAAGTGCTTTGAAAGGCTGGTCATGGCTCACATCAACACCATTATCCCAGAAACCCTAGACCCACTCCAATTTGCATACCGCCCCAACAGATCCACAGATGATGAAATGTCTATTGCACTCCACACTGCCCTTTCTCTCCTGGACAAAAGGAACACCTATGTGAGAAGGCTATACATTGGCTGTATCTCAGCATTCAATACCATAGCTCACCACTAAGCGAAGGACCCTGGGACTAAACACTTCCCTCTGCAACTGGATCCTGGACTTCCTGACGGGCCACCCCAGGTGGTAATGGTAGGGAACAACACATCCGCCACTCTGATCCTCAACACGGGGTCCCCTCAGGGGTGTGTTCTCAGTCCCCATAAGACTCCTCAACAGCTAATCCAAGGGCTACCGAGACCCCTCTTTTACGCTGCTGCTACTCTCAGCTTAAAATCTATCTATGCATAGTCACTTTAATTCCACCTACATATTACTTCAATTACCTCAACTAACTGGTGCCCCTGCACATTGACTCTGTACCGGTACCCCCTGTATATAGCCTTGCTTGTTATTTTACTGCTGCTGTTTAGTTATTTGTTACTTTTAATTTCTATTTTATACTTGTCTATTTATTACTTAACATTTTTTAAACAATTTTTTCTTAACTTCTTCAAGCATTGTTGGTTAAAGGGCTTGTTAGTAAGCATTTCACTGTAAGGTCTACTTAGACCTGTTGTATTTGGCGCATGTGACAAAATTGTATATATACACTTTATTTGCAACCACTTAATGTTCTGGAAAATACAGCTGCAATAAATGCGCCTTTAAGGGCTTGGTGCCGGGGCTAAGATGGCCGCTCTGGTAGAATCAGCACAATTAACCTGCAGTGAGAACATACTGTTTTACCATCCTGTCTTAATTCATTACCACCTCCACCACCATAATGTGCATCTGTTCAGCAAATGTCAATTTAAGGAGAACAGAGCTGAGCACTTCAGGCAGACAGATTAAGCTCAATGGTGGTGAAAACGACAGATAGTCACCTCTATCTGGTCATGCTAGACATGTCTGACAAAACATGTGCTTTTAATCACTATAATCTTTGCCCTTACTCTTTTATCTTAAATGAAGATACAATTTGACCTGCTCATCAGGTCCTGTTGATATTTCAACCTTTATCCATGTAGTAACTTCCCTCAAACCTCTGGTCAGAGTCAGATCATCTGACTGTCAGTGAGAGGAGGCTGGTGGGAGGAGCTATAGGAGGATGGGCTCATTGTAATGGCTGGAATGGTACAATTAGAAAAGTACCTAACATGTTTGACCTCCCACCAGCATTCTCTGTTATTAATGTTTGACAGGATAGCTCAAGAATTCAGTGACTGCAAAGGTATATTCCAGGGTTCCCCAACTGGCGTCCAGCAGGTGTTGTTTTTGTTGGCCCCCCATGTTTTCTAAGCAAAAAATATATACAGTGCACTTGGACAGTATTCAGACCCCTTGGCTTTTTGTAACATTTTGTTACATTACAGCCTTATTCTAAAATGGATTAAATACATTTGTCCCTCATCAATCCACACACAGTGCCCCATAATGAAGCGAAAACAGGTTTTAAAATTGTTTGCAAATTTATTGAAAATTAACAGAAATACGTTCATTTACCTAAGTATTCAGGCCATTTGCTATGAGATTCGAAATTGATCACACTTGCATCCTGTTTCCAATGATCATCCTTGAGATGTATGCCAGCAGCATATTTTCAATACATTTGCAAACAATTCTAAAAACCTGTTTTCGCAGTCTACAAATGATTTGTAATTATGTTCCGGCCCGTGACCATCCACTCACAAAAAAATTGGGCCGCGGCTGAATCTAGTTGGTGATCCCTGCTATGACACACAGTCTGAACGCTCCAGCACTGACATCTCTGTCCAGGACAGTCAAGATGCACATTGTCTTAGACACCTCAACTACGTTGTATTGCTAACAAGACATGTGTCATGGCAGACACAGAGACTCTGTGGTACCATAAAACCAAGGCTGGATTGATATTATCAGGGGACAGTGACTCATGACATCTATGTCCTGGCAAGATAGAGTGACAAGTCATAGGTTGAGGCTAGACGCATGCAAGGGGCATCTCAATAATAAAAAATGTAAACCTCTTCTTGTCTCCTTTCCCTAACCTGAGGAGAGAATAGAAGTTGAACCGGGCAGAGCCAAGCCAAGCAGAGGACAATAAAACATTTTAGACAATGAAGATGATGCACAGCCACAGTATCCTCACCGGGATAAAACAGGGACTTTCATGTTGATGTGATATCCCCGAGGAGAACAAGCCACTGTTTCCTGATGATGTCAGGATGTTAGAGTCAGCCCGAGACAGAGACAGACCCTCAGAGGGGAATACTAAGTGGCTAACTCCATAATTTTGAAAATAAAGGGAAGGTTGAAATGGGCATGGACAAATTGATTTAACAAACACAAAGACCTATCTATGTTTAGCTTTTTTAATTTTCCATAATATCAATATTTTTTTCTGGTTGCTTATCAATGTTAGCTGGCTAACTCATTGATCCTGCTTTGTAGTACACCTCTGGCCCCGGAAAGATATTCTGAGCTGGCAGACTATCAACATACTGACCACATCTTTATCCTCTCTCTGAAATACCCCATGTCTACCTCACATCTCAGCACATACGCTATAAAATCAATCCTAATCTGGGATCAAATAGTATTGGGTTTTTTTTTCAAAAAAAATTTTCACCCCCATTTCACTCATGAAATTTGTCAAATTCTTTCATATGTCCAAGTCTCACCACATTTATCCACATGTAAATGTTGTGGTTCCTCAAGGTTTAGTTTTAGGACCACTATTGTTTTCACTATATATTTTCCCTCTTGGGGATGTCATTCGAAAACATAATGTTAACTTTCACTGCTATGTGGATGACACACAACTGTACATTTCAATGAAACATGGTGAAGCCCCAAAATTGCCCCCGTTAGAAGCCTGTGTTTCAGACATAAGGAAGTGGATTGCTTCAAGCTTTCTACTTTTAAACTCGGACAAAACAGAGATGCTTGTTCTCGGTCCCAAGAAACAAAGAGATATTCTGTTGAATCTGACAATTAATCTTGATGGTTGTAAAGTCGTTTCAAATAAAACTGTGAAGGTCCTCGGTGTTACTCTCGACCCTGATCTCTGTTTTGACGAACATATCAAGACTGTTTCAAGGACAGTTTTTTTTCCATCTACGTAACATTGCAAAAATCAGAAACTTTCTGTCCAAAAATGATGCAGAAAAACTAATCCATGCTTTTGTTACTTCTAGGTTAGACTACTGCAATGCTCTACTTTCCGGCTACGCGGATAAAGCTCTAAATAAACTTCAGTTAGTGCTAAATACGTCTGCTAGAAACAAAAAATTTGATCATATTACTCCAGTGCTAGCCTCCCTACACTGGCTTCCTGTTAAGGCAAGGGCTGATTTCAAGGTTTTACTGCTAACCTACAAAGCATTACATGGGCTTGCTCCTACCTATCTTTTGATTTGGTCCTGCCGTACATACTTACACGTACGCTTTTTTTCCCACATTACTGAACGTAATTAACCGTATTCCCCCAAAATTCGCTCTACTTAATTGTACCTTTATTTAACTAGGCAAGTCAGTTAAGAACAAATTCTTATTTTCAATGACGGCCTAGGAATTGCCTGTTCAGGGGCAGAATGACATATTTGTACCTTGTCAGCTCGGGGATATGAACTTGCAACCTTCGGTTACTAGGCCAATGCTCTAACCACTAAGCTAGCCTGCCGCCCCGCTCTATTATCGAGAGAGTAAATTAGCATCTGTGTATTAGCAACATAGCAAACTATCAATGCTAAATAGACTAAACAAAATAGCTATATTACAGTAACGCAAGGAGAACAAGACATGTACAGCTAGTTTAGCAGTCCAGCTTTTGTTAACTGATATAAAAATAAAAATAATTGAAGTAGTTAAATTATTTGGAGCAACTGTTCCATATGGGAACCAAAACTGCAGAGACTGCAATGGGACATGGATACCTGCTTGCTTGCATGTGTAAACAACACACACACACACACACACACACACACACACACACACACACACACACACACACACACACACACACACACACACACACACACACACAGAACACACACACACACACAATATATTGATGCTTGGGGATTTGAAACCCCCTCCAGTAGTTACTTGCAGTTATGTACCTGGCCTAAGATGTATATTCTGTGTCAGGAGAATTCTGCAATAAATTTCAGTGCTGCTGGTTGAGTGATGAAAACCAAAGTTACCCAAGCTGTAAATAACCACCAGAGAGAAGAACTCTGGTGGCCATGTAAACGTCCATTCTGCATCCACATTCTAAAACTTTAGGAAATATTGAATAAACCCAATTAATTGGCATAAAGAGAAGAATCAGTGGTCCTAAATCATGCTGCTGATGATAATCCCAGGGTCATGTTGATTAGTAAGGGCAGGGTATGTGTGTGTGCAAGGTGCAGCCATTACACGAAGGCACATAAAAACCACTATAGAGAAGAAATAGAAGAGGCTGGCTGTCTGTCGGGGTGGTGGGCGGGTGTGCTTTTTCCCCGAGAGTTGGTGGCCTTGGTGTTCAGAGGATATGGGACTCAGTACTGTGCGTGTGAGCCTGTGTGTGTGTGTGTGTGTGTGTGTGTGTGTGTGTGTGTGTGTGTGTGTGTGTGTGTGTGTGTGTGTGTGTGTGTGTGTGGCACTGGGGTGGGGGGGGTAGTTGACTCATGGTGTTGACACTGGCCCAGTGACATTCTAAACACTCTCTCCTGCTGGGGAAGAGTCCCACCTTGGCTCCCTTCACTGACATGAATATTAAAGGGATACTTCAGAATTTTGTCAATAAAGCCTTTTATCAACTTCCCCAGAGTCAAATGAACATGTGGATAGCATTTTTATTTCTCTTCATGCAGTTTGAAGAAAGTTGCTAAGTAGTGCACTGGCTCGTGAAACTATGTCTAACTTCCTTCATATTGGATGCAGAGACATAAATACGGTATCCACGAGTTCCTCTGATTCTGGGAAAGTAGATAAAGGGCTTCCTTTCCAAATTTCTGAAGTATCCCTTTAATAATTCAAGGTGATCTTAATCTCTGTGGAATTCAAGAAGGTGCTGCAGCCTATTACCCCCGGATGAGATGGAATTGCTTTTGCATGAAAGGCCACAGACATAGAGACTGTCAGAGACACGGAAAAGCAGCCAGACAGACAGCCAGCCAGCCAGACAGACAGACAGACAGACAGACAGACCGACCTGGAGGATTCTGAATCAGTGGCAGGGGTAAAATGCACATGTTACTCTGAGAATACAGACAGAGAGAGGCTTTGGCTATGAGGCTGTTTCTCTTGGAGCCAGAGGGAATGGTTTATTTTCTGGTTTTGAAGTGTTCTCACCAGCTAGGCCTCAACAATAATATCTTGTTTTGATGACAGTCTAAAGTGCCATGTATCTACAGAGTCCACCCATTGGCTCTCAGGCTTTGCTGCTTAGTTTCTTTCATTGAACTCCCACAGCAGTTAAGGATGTGTGATGTGGAGGAAAACGGGGCTGCTGTGTGCAAAATGGCAATGTGTGTCTCCTACTGTGTGGTGTGTGTGTAAAAGGTTGAGCTGACTTGACGCTCCCTGGGCTCTCATCCTCCGGTCCCAGCAGGGTGGTTTGATGGGTAATCTAACACAACACAGCCTCTCTCTCTCTCTCTCTCTCTCTCTCTCTCTCTATCTCTCTCTCCAATTCAATTCAATGGGCTTTATTGGCATGGGGAACATATGTTAACATTGCCAAAACAAGTGGAGTAGATAATATACAAAAGTGAAATAAACAATAAAAATGAACAGTAAACATTACACTCACAGAAGTTCCAAAAGAATAAAGACAATACAAATGTCGTATTATGAATATATACAGTGTTGTAACGATGTGCAAATGGTTAAAAATAAATAAGTACAAAAGGGAAAAAAACAATAAAAAAATGGGTTGTATTTACAATAGTGCTTGTTCTTCACTGGTTGCCCTTTTCTTGTGACAACAGGTCACAAATATTGCTGCTGTGATGGCACACTGTGGTATTTCACCCAGTAGATATGAGAATTTATCAAAATCGGGTTTGTTGTCCAATTCTTTGTGGATCTGTGTAATCTGAGGGAAATATGTGTCTCTAATATGGTCATACATTTGGCAGGAGTTTAGGAAGTGCCACTCAGCTTCCACCTCATTTTGTGGGCAGTGTGCACATAGCCTGTCTTCTCTTGAGAGCCAGGTCTGCCTATGGCGGCCTTTCTCAATAGCAAGGCTACGCTCACTGAGTCTGTACATAGTCAAAGCTTTCCTTAAGTTTGGGTCAGTGACAGTGGTCAGGTATTCTGCCACTGTGTACTCTCTGTTTAGGGCCAAATAGAATTCTAGTTTGCTCTGTTTTTTTGTTAAATCTTTCCAATGTGTCAAGTAATTATGTTTTTGTTTTCTCATGATTTGGTTGGGTCTAATTGTGTTGCTGTCCTGGGGCCCAAACTGTCCTGGGGTCATGACTCACATCAACAGCATCCTCACGGATACCCTAGACCCACTCCAATTCGCTTACTGCCCAAACAGATCCACAGATGACACAATCTCAATCACACTCCACACTTCCCCTTCCCACCTGGACAAAAGGAACACTGAATGCTGTTCATTAACTATAGTTCAGTGTTCAACACCATAAGGGCCACAAAGCTCATCACTAAGCTAAGGACCCTGGGACTAAACACCTCCCTCTGCAACTGGATCCTGGACTTCCTGATGGGCTGCCCCAGGTGGTAAGGGTAGGCAACAACACCTCTGCCATGCTGATCATCAACACTGGGGCCCTTCAGGGGTGTGTACTTGGTCCCATCCTATACTTCCTGTTCACCCACAACTGCATGGCCATACATGACTCCAACACCATCATTAAGTTTGCTGATGAAACAACAGTGGTAGGCCTGATCACTGACAACGATGAGACAGCCTGTCTGGAGGAGGTCAGAGACCTGGCAATGTGGTGCCAGCTCAACAACCTATCCCTCAATGTGATCAAGACAAAGGAGCTGATCGTGGATTACAGGAAAGGGCAGGCCGATGGCATGCCCCCATTAACATTGACGGGGCTGTAGTGGCCCGGGTCGAGAGATTCAAGTTCCTTGGTGTCCACATCACCAACAAACTATCATGGTCCAAACACAGCAAGACAGTCGTTAATAGAGCACGACAACACCTTTTCCCCCTCAGGAGACTGAAAAGATTTTGCATGTGTCCCCAGATCCTCAAAAAGTTCTACAGCTGCACCATCAAGAGCATCCTGACCGGTTGCATCACCGCCTCGTATGGCAACTGCTCGGCATCTGACCATAAGGCACCACAGAGGGTAGTGCGTACGGCCCAGTACATCACTGGGGCTACGCTTCCTGCCATCCAGGACCTATATATTAGGATGTGTCAGAAGAAACTCCAGTCACCCAATTCATAGACTGTTCTCTCTGCTACCGCATGGCAAGTGGAATCGGAGCACCAAGTCTAGGACCAAAAGGCTTGCTAACAGCTTCTATCCCCAAGCCATAAGACTGCTGAACAATTCATCAAATGGCATCAAATGGACTATTTATATTGATGTACACTGCTGCTACTGCTGCTACTTGCTGTTAATTATCTATGCATAGTCACTTCACCCCTACTTACATGTACAAATTACCTCGACTAACCTGTACCCCCGCACATTGACTCGGTACCGGTATCCCCTGTATATAGCCTCGTTATTGTTATTTTATTGAGTTACTTTTTATTATTCTTTACTTTAGTTTATTTGGTCAATAAACTAATGTTTATCTTTCTTGAACTGCACTGTTGATTAAGGGCTTGTTTCACAGTAAGGTCTACACTTGTTATATTTGGCCCATGTGACAACTTGATTTTGATTTGATTTGAAGTTGGATGTTTAAGAAAGTGCCACTCTGTGCAGTATTCTGAGTTTAATTGTTAAGTTACTGCTGGTACATTGGTTGTAAAGCAGAGCATCACAGCCATATTTTCAAGTAAGTCTCTTTAGTTTGAAGAGGCAAGAGAGTGAATGAAAAAGTGTTTAAATATTCTTTGTTTTTCAGAGAAGATATCCCAATGTCAATAATAACAGTCCACCATTAGAAAAGTGTTTAAATATTCTTTGTTTTTCAGAGAAGATATCCCAATGTCAATAATAACAGTCCACCATTAGAAAAGTGTTTAAATATTCTTTGTTTTTCAGAGAAGATATCCCAATGTCAATAATAACAGTCCACCATTAGAAAAGTGTTTAAATATTCTTTGTTTTTCAGAGAAGATATCCCAATGTCAATAATAACAGTCCACCATTAGAAAAGTGTTTAAATATTCTTTGTTTTTCAGAGAAGATATCCCAATGTCAATAATAACAGTCCACCATTAGAAAAGTGTTTAAATATTCTTTGTTTTTCAGAGAAGATATCCCAATGTCAATAATAACAGTCCACCATTAAAAAGTGTTTAAATATTCTTTGTTTTTCAGAGAAGATATCCCAATGTCAATAATAACAGTCCACCATTAGAAAAGTGTTTAAATATTCTTTGTTTTTCAGAGAAGATATCCCAATGTCAATAATAACAGTCCACCATTAGAAAAGTGTTTAAATATTCTTTGTTTTTCAGAGAAGATATCCCAATGTCAATAATAACAGTCCACCATTAGAAAAGTGTTTAAATATTCTTTGTTTTTCAGAGAAGATATCCCAATGTCAATAATAACAGTCCACCATTAGAAAAGTGTTTAAATATTCTTTGTTTTTCAGAGAAGATATCCCAATGTCAATAATAACAGTCCACCATTAGAAAAGTGTTTAAATATTCTTTGTTTTTCAGAGAAGATATCCCAATGTCAATAATAACAGTCCACCATTAGAAAAGTGTTTAAATATTCTTTGTTTTTCAGAGAAGATATCCCAATGTCAATAACAACAGTCCACCATTAGAAAAGTGTTTAAATATTCTTTGTTTTTCAGAGAAGATATCCCAATGTCAATAACAACAGTCCACCATTAGAAAAGTGTTTAAATATTCTTTGTTTTTCAGAGAAGATATCCCAATGTCAATAATAACAGTCCACCATTAGAAAATTAATTTCAATACAAGAAAGTCCTGCCTGGAAAAATTGATGTTCTCTTAAATTTTTAGATCCACAATTAACACTTTTGCAACACAGGTATGGAGCCATTAGGTACATCAAGTATTCACTCTGATTGCCACGCACGCATGTTTAGGGTGTGTCTGTATGGCAACAACTCTGGTTATAATCCGTGCATGCTATATGGTGTCTGTGGGCAGATACAAAACGTAACATTTAGTTTAGGTCTCTCTGTGTATCATTGCTCTTCCATCTTCTCAGTTTGTTTAAACCCCGGGAATACCTGCAATATATCTTCTGAGTTTTGCAAATCGCACCTCAACCTTCACAGCTAGCGGAGATGAGAGTTGGATTGGGCTGTTAAATATTAATGCTCAGCCTTTCTGCCCAGACTATCTGCTCGCATTTAACCCTCTCCAGAAGGACAAGGCCCAACAGGACTAACAGCAACCAGGAGAGGTCTCGCACCTCTGGATCACAGAACCCCTTAGGATTAAATCTGCTCTGAACCGGGACTGAACCCGCCTGGAGAGAGGAGAGAGTGGAGGGAAGGGAGGGAGAGGGTTGTCATAACTGCAGGGGGAAGGAACCCCTGAGATCGAGCTGGACAGACGTGTGCACTAATGCAAACATTTCCCACTGTTTAGTCTCTTCCCTCGCTGTATGGCTCTGCCTCACCATCTCTCGCTCTCTCTCTCCCAAGGCCAAATGAAAGACAAGCACTACGTAAGTGCTGAGGAACCACTCGATCCCCACGGGGCTCTTGGCCTCCATCATTACACTCCAGGGGCCTTCAATCACAACCACAGCTTCAGCCACCAGCCACTATTCCCATATTTATAATGAGGAAGATGCTCCAGTACACATTTCTGGGAGTACTGTCTTTGAGATGCCATTTCTGGGGGGACTGTGTGTGTGCTTCTTTATATCAGGAAGAGAGGAAAGCATGCCTACACTGTGCAGCGAGAGGTAATCCATCATAATGTTAGCAACTGTATTGCGTGATTTTTAGATCATCTGGGCAAGCTGTTGAAAATCAGTAAGCGAGATGAGACAGCATACCTCGCTATAAAATGAAAGTGTGTGGCTTTGGTGCAGATTCGTCTTTCCGTCGGGACGGCCATATTGCACCAAATACCAAAATGATTCTGTATGTAAAGTGGTGTTGAGCTTAATAAAATATATTTAGCAGGGCGATAGCGATACACTCCTAGAAAAAAATAGTTTTCTATAGAATCTTAAAGGGTTCTTCGGATTTCCCCATAGGAGAACAGTATGAAAAGCCCTTTTTAGTTGGAGATAGAACCCTTTTGGGTTCCATGTAGAGCCCTTTCTACTGACAGTTCTACGTGGAACCCAAAAGGATTCAACTTGGAACCGAAAAAGGTTTCTTCCTGGAACCAAAAAGGGTTATCCTATGGAGACATCCTCAGAACCCTTTTGGAACCCTTTTCTTCTAGGCGTAGATGGAATGCAAAGACCTGGTATGAATCATACAAGAAATGAAAACAAAATATTATTTTCTGGAGATTTGCAGAGTAGAGAATGAGAGATGTGGTGAAAGCGTCATGCAGTTCGCTATGTTATTTGAGGGTTTGAGAGGGTTTGAGTTTGCAAGGCTGTCTGGGGTTGTGTGTGTGTGTGTGTGTGTGTGTGTGTGTGTGTGTGTGTGTGTGTGTGTGTGTGTGTGTGTGTGTGTGTGTGTGTGTGTGTGTGTGTGTGTGTGTGTGAGAGAGAGAGAGAGAAAGAGAGAGAGAGAGAGAGAGGGAACGTTTGTCTAGGCTGGAAAAAATAGCTCAATCAGATAGAGAGAGAAGAGAGGAGCTGCATACAGGATGTGACTAAGCTCAGGATTCATGAGGTCTGAACTTCTCTACCCACTGAACCTCTCCTGTGCACTCTGGTCTTCCTGAAGAAAACTTAGGAAGATCTCTCTCCTTCAAACCTGTGTTTTTTTCATAAGTTCGGGCACTGAATATTGGATTCCAAACCACACAAGGAGATCTGTTTGTCTGTCTATCTCTCTCTTTCTCAATTTAATTATATTCAAAGGGTTTAATTGGCCTGGGGAACATATCCCCAGGCCAACAATACCAAAGCAAATAGAATTGACAATAAACAAAAGGGCAATAAACATAGGAAACATTAGCGAGTTTTAAAATAATATAGACATTTCACATGTCATATTATTGGCTGTGTACAGTGTTGTAACAATGAGAAAGTAGTTAAAGTATGAAAGGGAAAATAAATAAATAAACAGACAAATATAGGTTTTATTTACAATGTTGTTTGTGCTCCACTGGTTGACCTTTCTCATGGCAATGGGCCACAAATATTCCTGCTGTGACTTCACACTGCAATGTTTGCTTTGTTGTCAAAATCTTTGTGGATCTGTGTGATCTGTCAGAAATATGCGTCTCTAATATGGTCATACATTTGGCAGAAGGTTAGGATGTGTAGCTCAGTTTACACCTCATGTTCATTGATATATATGTTAAAGATGGCGGGGCTCAAGCTGCATCCCTGTCTCACCCCATGACCCTAAGGAAATAAATGTATTATCTGTGTGTTTATTGTCAATTTTAACTGTACACTTGTTGTAGTTGTGATTATTTCATTTGTATTTATTTAGGGTGTAGATCAGCTTTAATATTGCTGATAGATTGCAGCTTACATCAATGGAATTGTCTGCATCATTTCCAATCCCCCATATATTTTTGTTGTAAATATGTATACAGTGTCAGTAAAAGTTTGGACACACCTACTCATTCAAGTGGGTGTAACGGGTGTCGTCGTTTGAAGAGGACTAATCGGACCAAGGCGCAGCATGGTAAGTGCTCATGGTTTATTGTCAAAACACTATAACAAAATAACAAAGAGAATAAACAATAGAGACAACAATAGTCAGAGACAACAATAGTCAGCTGTCCCTGATTGAGAACCATACCCGGCCAAAACAAAGAAATACCAAACATAAAAAAAGGAACATAGAATGCCCACCCAAATCACACCCTGACCAAACCTAAATACAGACATAAAAAGCTCTAAGGTCAGGGCGTGACAGTGGATGAATACTTTCGCAAGGCAGTGTATATATATATATATATATACATACACACACATACACATACATAAACATACACACATACAGTTGATGTCGGAAGTTTACATACACTTAGGTTGGAGTCATTAAAACTTGTTTTTCAACCACTCCACAAATGTCTTGTTAACAACGATAGTTTTGGCAAGTCGGTTAGGACATCTACTTTGTGCATGACACAAGTAATTTTTCCAACAAATGTTTACAGACAGATTATTTCACTTATAATTCACTGTATCACAATTCCAGTGGGTCAGAAATGTGCATACACTAAGTTGACTCTACCTTTAAACAGCTTGGAAAATTCCAGAAAATGATGTCATGGATTTAGAAGCTTCTGATATGCTAATTGACATAATTTGAGTCAATTGGGGGTGTACCTGTGGATGTATTTCAAGGCTTACCTTCAAACTCAGTGCCTCTTTGCTTGACATCATGGGAAAATCAAAAGAATTCAGCCAAGACCTCAGAAAAACATTGTAGACCTCCACAAGTCTGGTTCATCCTTGGGAGCAATTTCCAAACGCCTGAAGGTACCACGTTAATCTGTACAAACAATGGTACGCAAGTTTGCAACTGCACGTGGGGACTAAGATCGTACTTTTTGGAGAAATGTCCTCTGGTCTGATGAAACAAAAATAGAACTGTTTCGCCTTAATGACCATCATTATGTTTGGAGGAAAAAGGGGGAGGCTTGCAAGCCGAAGAACACCATCCCAACCGTGAAGCACGTAGGTGGCAGCATCATGTTGTGGGGGAGCTTTGATGCAGAAGGGACTGGTGCACTTCACAAAATAGATGGCATTATGAGACAGGAAAATTACAGGGAGACATTGAAGCAACATCTCAAGACATCAGTCAGGAATTAAAAATGGGTCTTCCAAATGGACAGTGACCCCAAGCATACTTCCAAAGTTGTGGCAATATGGCTTAAGGACAACAAAGGCAAGGTATTGGAGTGGTCATCACAAAGCCCTGACCTCAATCCTATAGAAAATTTGTGTGCAGAACTGAAAAAGCGTGTGCGAGCAAGGAGGCCTACAAACCTGACTCAGTTACACCAGCTCTGTCAGGAGGAATGGGTCAATATTCACCCAACTTATTGTGGGAAACTTGTGGAAGGCTACCCGAAACGTTTGACCCAAGTTAAACAATTTAAAGGCAATGCTACCAAATACTAATTGAGTGTATGTAAACGTCTGACCCACTGGGAATGTGATGAAAGAAATAAAAGCTGAAATAAATCATTCTCTCTACTATTATTCTGACATTTCACATTCTTAGAATAAAGTGGTGATCCTAAGTGACCTAAAACAGGGAATTGGTACTAGGATTAAATGTCAGGAATTCTGAAAAACTGAGTTTAAATGTATTTGGCTAATGTGTATGTAAACTTCTGACTTCAAATGTATGTACTAGTGATTAACCCTCAATGTATACTGTTTAAATCATTTAAACTGCAGACTTGTTTGTTGTGTACATTGATTTTATGATGTAATGTTCTTTCCCCCAACACCGTTTTCCCTCAATTTGTTTAGCAGACCCCA
>NC_056446.1:31594098-31599098 GCF_018296145.1 Oncorhynchus tshawytscha
ACAACCAATGCTCTATTGGGGAGGGAGTTATTACAGCCCATACTCTAAAGGGGAGGGAGTTATTAGAGCCCATGCTTTATAGGGGAGGGAGTTATTACAGCCCATGTTATATTGGGGAGGGAGTTACAGCCCATACTCTAATGGGGAGGGAGTTACAGCCCATACTCTAATGGGGAGAGAGTTATTAGAGACCATGCTTTATAGGGGAGGGAGTTATTAGAGACCATGCTTTATTGGGGAGGGAGTTTTTACAGCCCATGTTATATTGGGGAGGTAGTTACAGCCCATACTCTAATGGGGAGGGAATTATTACAGCCCATACTCTAATGGGGAGGGAGTTATTACAGCCCATACTCTAAAGGGGAGGGAGTTACAGCCCATACTCTAAAGGGGATGGAGTTACAGCCCATACTCTAATGGGGAGGGAGTTACAGCCCATATTGTAATGGGGAGGGAGTTATTACAGCCCATACTCTAAATGGGAGGGAGTTATTAGAGCCCATGCTTTATAGGGGAGGGAGTTATTACAGCCCATGTTATATTGGGGAGGGAGTTACAGACCATACTCTAATGGGGAGGGAGTTACAGCCCATACTCTAATGGGGAGGGAGTTATTAGAGACCATGCTTTATAGGGGAGGGAGTTATTAGAGACCATGCTTTATTGGGGAGGGAGTTTTTACAGCCCATGTTATATTGGGGAGGTAGTTACAGCCCATACTCTAATGGGGAGGGAGTTATTACAGCCCATACTCTAAAGGGGAGGGAGTTACAGCCCAGACTCTAAAGGGGAGGGAGTTACAGCCCATACCCTAAAGGGGAGGGAGTTACAGCCCATACTCTAATGGGGAGGGAGTTACAGCCCATACTCTAATAAGGAAGGAGTCGAGGCGTGTAACTCTATTACTTGTATCTATAAGAGTGTACTTCCAAATGTCAGCCTCGGGCCCTGAGGAATTGCAGCCATGGGCTGATTATTAGATGTGGAAAAAGCAGTGATTCTAGTGTACAGGCACACACAAACAAACACACGCACGTAGGCATTTACAGATGTAGCATTTTAAGTTTATCACTGATTTGTTGCCGAATTTTCCTGCATCACATGAATTGCAAATGAGCCATGTGATTTACATAAATTCACTGAAAAGCCACACTAACACACAGTTACATTTAACAGTATTCCACTTTTCATGTAGCCTACTTTTGGCCAGATAACAGCCTAACCACTGACAAGCAACATTATGGACTAAACTTTAAATTCCTGTTGCTGCAGGATCATTTTGCTGTGGCAATATAGGTCAAGTTAAGATCCTACATCTGTACATAGGCATGTACACACACACACACACACACACACACACACACACACACACACACACACACACACACACACACACACACACACACACACACACTCTGACTGTTAATTAAGAGCAGGCAGACATTCAAGATGTCAAAATCTATTCAATCCCATTCCTGTTGGAGATTACAGTGAGGGAACTGTTCAGCATTCCACCATCAGCCGCCTGATGAGCAGAACAGCTCCCATTCTGTTTGGAAGGAGAACAGAGACATTGGTTGTAGCTTGGGTCTCTTACCATAAATCCATTTGCCAGGGTATTATTTGTTTCTCTTTTTTTCTATTCCATTTCTCTTTCTCTCCCTCTCCTGCATTTTTCATGGTGTTTCAGCCTCACAGATAGATCCACAGACCCATTTCAGCCGGCCCCTGAGAGTCATTAAATTGTAGAGGACGGTCCTGTCAGCTGGAGACTGTTTACAGCATACACTGTCCAATTTTATAGATACACATCTTCTGTTTGTCCAAAACTATGCCAAGGTGACGATGGGTAAAATAGATCAGTTTAAATACTTTCTGACAAAAGGTTTTTACTAACAATCCAAATTGTATTGACACTTATCAGTGATTCAAGTAAATTTGACATCTTTTCGTGAGGTAAACAGCCATGACTCCAACAAATATGTACATATTCTCCTGACATACACAATATGATCCATTTGAAATGTTTCTGCAAGTACTGCTTAAGCAGGCAGAGGTTTAGGGAGCTAAAAACATGTATATATACTGTATATACACACATACATACATACAGTTGAAGTCAGAAGTTTACATACACCTAAGCCAAATGCATTTAAACTCAGTTATTCACAATTCCTGACATTTAATCCTAGTAAAAAATCACAGTCTTAGGTCAGTATGGATCACCACTTCATTTTAAGAATGTGAAATGTCAGAATAATAGTAGAGAGAATGATTTTTTTCAGCTTTTATTTCTTTCATCAGATTCCCAGTGGGTCAGAAGTTTACATACACTCAATTAGCATTTGGTAGTATTGCCTTACAATTGTTTAGTTTGGGTCAAACGTTTTGGTTAGTTTTCCACAAGCTTCACACAAAACGTTGGGTCAATTTTGGCCCATTCCTCCTGACAGAGCTGGTGTAACTGAGTCAGGTTTGTAGGCCTCCTTGCTCGCAAACACTTTTTTAGTTCTGCCCACACATTTTATATGGGATTGAGGTCAGGGCTTTGTGATGGCCACTCCAATACCTTGACTTTGTTGTCCTTAAGCCAATATACCACAACTTTGAAAGTATAGTTGGGGTCATTGTTCATTTGGAAGACCCATGTGCGACAAAGCTTTAACTTCCTGCCTGATGTCTTGAGATGTTGCTTCAATATATCCACATAATTTTCCTGTCTCATGACGCCATCTATTTTGTGAAGTGTACAGTCCCTCCTGCAGCAAAGCACCCCCACAACATGATGCTGCCACCCCCGTGCTTCACGGTTGGGATGGTGTTCATCGGCTTTCAAGCCTCCCCCTTTTTCCTCCAAACATAACGATGGTCATTTTGGCCAAACAGTTCTATTTTTGTTTCATCAGACCAGAGGACATTTCTCCAAAAAGTACGATCTTAGTCCCCATGTGCAGTTGCAAACCGTAGTCTGTCTTTTTGATGGCGGTTTTGGAACAGTAGCTTCTTCCTTGCTGAGCGGCCATTCAGGTTATGTCGATATAGGACTTGTTTTACTGTGGATATAGACACTTTTGTACCTGTGTCCTCCAGCATCTTCACAGGGTCCTTTGCTGTTGTTCTGGGATTGATTTCCACTTTTCACAGCAAAATACCTTCACCTCTAGGAGACAGAACGTGTCTCCTCTCTGAGCGGTATGACGGCTGAGTGGTCCCATGGTGTTTATACCTGCATACTATTGTTTGTACAGATGAATGTGGTACCTTCAGGCATTTGGAAATTGCTCCCAAGGATGAACCAGACATGTGGAGGTTTACAATTTTCTTTCTGAGGTCTTGGCTGATTTCCTTTGATTTTCCCATGATGTCAATCAAAGAGGCACTGAGTTTGAAGGTAGGCCTTGAAATACATCCATAGATACACCTCCAATTGACTCAAATGATGTCAATTAGCCTATCAGAAGCTTCTAAAACCATGACATCATTTTCTGGAATTTTCCAAGCTGTTTAAAGGTCGAGTCAACTTAGTGTATGTAAACGTCTGACCCACTGGAATTGTGATGCATAGAATTATAAGTGAAATAATCAGTAATTTGTTGTAAAAATGACTTGTGTCACGCACAAAGTAGATGTCATTCCTGACTTGCCAAAACTATATTAGAGTGGTTGAAAAACGAGTTTTAATGACTACAACCTAAGTGTAAGTAAACTTCCGACTTCAACTGTATAAATATATATATATACACAGTTTCAGTCAGAAGTTTGAACACACCTACTAATATAGGCTGTTTTTTATTTTGTTTACTATTTTCTACATTTTGTCAATAATAGTAAAGACATCAAAACTATGAAATAACACATATGGAATCATGTAGTAACCAAACAAGTGTTAAACAAATCAAAATATATGTTATATTTAAGATTCTTCAAAGTAGCTACCATTTGCCTTGATGACAGGTTTGGTCAAGTTTCTTCAAGTGCAGTTGCAAAAACCATGAAGTGGCTATTTTGAAACCTCCTCTCATGAGGACCGCCACAGGAAGGAAGACCCAGAGTTACCTCTGCTGCATAGGATAAGTTCATTAGAGTTACAAGCCTCAGAAATTGCAGCCCAAAGAAATGCCTCACAGAGTTCAAGTAAAAGACACATCTCAACATCAACTGTTCAGAGGAGACTGTGTGAATCAGGCCTTCATGGTCGAATTGTTGCAAAGAAATCACTATTAATGGACACCAATAATAAGAAGAGACTTGCTTGGGCCAAGAAACATGAGCAATGGACATTAGACCAGTGTAAGTCTGTCCTTTGGTCTGATGAGTCCAAATGTGAGATTTTCGGTTCCAACCGCCGTGTCTTTGTGAGACACAGAGTAGGTGAATGGATGATCTCTGCATGTGTGGCTCCCACCGTGATGCATGGAGGAGGAGGTGTGATGGTGTGGGTGGTGCTTTGCAGGTGACACTGTGCTTTATTTAGAATTCAGATCCCTTGACCTTTTCCACATTTGTGTTACGGATGTAATTGTTTTTTTTCCCCTCAACAATATACACACAATACCCCATAATTGACAAAGCAAAAACTGGTTTTGTAATTTTTTTCAAATGTATTAAAAATAAAAAACGGAAATATTACATTTACATAAGTATTCAGACCCTTTACTCAGTACTTTGATTGCAGCATTGAGTCTTCTTGGGTATGATGCTACAAGCTTGGCACACCTGTATTTGGGGAGTTTCTCCCATTTCTCTCTGCAGATCCTCTCAAGCTCTTTCAAGTTGGATGGGGACCATTGCTGCACAGTTTTTTTCAGGTGTCTCCAGAGATGTTGGATCGGACTCAAGTCCGGGCTCTGTCTCAAGGACATTCAGAGACTTGTCCCGAAGCCACTCCTGCATTGTCTTGGCTGTGTGCTTAGGGTCATTGTCCTGTTGGAAGGTGAACCTTAGCCCCCGTCTGAGCGCCTGCATGCTCTGGAGCAGGTTTTCATCAAGGATCTCTGTAT
>NC_056446.1:31606598-31624098 GCF_018296145.1 Oncorhynchus tshawytscha
CACTAAATTATTATTTTTCAGTTTGAGAGAATTTGAGAACACTAGTCCATACTAAAAGAAAACAGCAAAATGACCTTTAAAACATGAACAGAACATGAACAGTCCACTGTGAGGGGACACAAACACATAAACACCCACAGAGACACTCTAACGTACACATTCTTTTTAAGTTATTTGTGTTATTTGTTGTTGTATTGTTTGTATATCGTTGTATTTTAATGTGTGTGACTGTCCTTGTCGATCAGTGTATCAGTGTTTTGTTAGTTGTCATGTTTTGTGTTTTTTGTGGAACCCAGGAAGTGTAGCTGCTGCTTCTGCAAAAGCTAATGGGGATCCTAATAAACAAATAACAATTTCAGCTCATTTCTGTTATACATTTTCCTTGGGATTTTCAATTATTGGGGACAGAATTCAGTTTTCCCATTTCACAAGTCTGCTTTTTGAGACTAGTGTCTCTCCCAATGACATCATTATAACTTGTATAATTGGGACCTCAAATTTTTCCTGGATAAACCTTTTACATTGGGATTGTGAGTGTAATGTTCCAGCACAGTAAATGCCTGCTTCCTCCCAGGAAAGTGGAGCGTATGGCACATCAAAGCCAGGTGGAGAGTGGGTATCACAGGGGGTGAATCGAGTCGGGACAGCGTTCACATCCCCAGATAAAAGAGACAGACGTCACAGACAAACAAAAAACCCTCTTCACTCCCACATCCCAGGTTTCATGTTACACTGTAGCCTGGCTTCAAAAGGCTTCCCTGTTTAAAAATCTTTTGTGTCTAGGTTTGAGAGTGTGTGCGTGCACCCATGTTCATGTGTGTGTCTATGTGTGTGTGCGTGTGTGTTTTGAGCCGTTCGTTCTTTGTCACCTCTGTGAACTACAGTGGCGGTGGTTGAGTGCAGAGGAGGACAGGCAGACAGTGCTCCTTCACACAGGAGGCAAGATAAGCAGGGAGGATAGTGTATGCAGGTTTACCAGCCCGATGCTCCAGTCAGGGAGAGGAGAGAGGTGCTTGTTCTCATGTTTGACTCTCCTGAGGTGCAAGGGCAGTGCAGGGCAGACAAGGCAGTGCAGGGCAGACAAGGCAGTGCAGGGCAGACAGGGTAGTGCAGGGCAGACAAGGCAGTGCAGGGCAGACAGGGTAGTGCAGGGCAGACAAGGCAGTGCAGGGCAGACAAGGCAGTGCAGGGCAGGGCAGTGCAGGGCAGACAAGGCAGTGCAGGGCAGACAAGGCAGTGCAGGTCAGACAAGGCAGTGCAGGGCAGACAGGGTAGTGCAGGACAGACAGGGTAGTGCAGGGCAGACAGGGTAGTGCAGGGCAGAGAGGGTAGTGCAGAACAGACAGGGTAGTGCAGGGCAGACATGGTAGTGCAGGGCAGAGAGGGTAGTGCAGAACAGACAGGGTAGTGCAGAACAGACAGGGTAGTGCAGAACAGACAGGGTAGTGCAGAACAGACAGGGTAGTGCAGAACAGACAGGGTAGTTCAGGACAGACAGGGTAGTTCAGGGCAGAAAGGGTAGTGCAGAACAGACAGGGTAGTTCAGGACAGACAGGGTAGTGCAGAACAGACAGGGTAGTTCAGGACAGACATGGTAGTTCAGGGCAGAGAGGGTAGTGCAGGACAGACAGGGTAGTTCAGGACAGACATGGTAGTGCAGGACAGAGAGGGTAGTTCAGGACAGACAGGGTAGTGCAGAACAGACAGGGTAGTTCAGGGCAGACAGGGTAGTTCAGGACAGACAGGGTAGTGCAGGACAGACAGGGTAGTTCAGGACAGACAGGGTAGTGCAGGACAGACAGGGTAGTTCAGGGCAGAGAGGGTAGTTCAGGACAGACAGGGTAGTTCAGGACAGACAGGGTAGTTCAGGACAGACAGGGTAGTTCAGGGCAGAGAGGGTAGTGCAGGGCAGACAGGGTAGTTCAGGGCAGAGAGGGTAGTGCAGGACAGACATGGTAGTTCAGGGCAGAGAGGGTAGTTCAGGACAGACAGGGTAGTTCAGGACAGACAGGGTAGTGCAGGACAGACAGGGTAGTTCAGGACAGACAGGGTAGTGCAGGACAGACAGGGTAGTTCAGGACAGACAGGGTAGTTCAGGACAGACAGGGTAGTTCAGGACAGACAGGGTAGTGCAGGACAGACAGGGTAGTTCAGGACAGACAGGGTAGTGCAGGACAGACAGGGTAGTTCAGGACAGACAGGGTAGTGCAGGACAGACAGGGTAGTTCAGGACAGACAGGGTAGTTCAGGACAGACAGGGTAGTTCAGGACAGACAGGGTAGTGCAGGACAGACATGGTAGTTCAGGGCAGAGAGGGTAGTTCAGGACAGACAGGGTAGTTCAGGACAGACAGGGTAGTGCAGGACAGACAGGGTAGTTCAGGACAGACAGGGTAGTTCAGAACAGACAGGGTAGTTCAGGACAGACAGGGTAGTTCAGGACAGACAGGGTAGTGCAGGACAGACAGGGTAGTGCAGGACAGACAGGGTAGTGCAGGACAGACAGGGTAGTTCAGGACAGACAGGGTAGTGCAGGACAGACAGGGTAGTGCAGGACAGACAGGGTAGTGCAGGACAGAAGCCTTTGATTACTGTACAGAGAGAGAGAGAGAGAGAGAGAGAGAGAAAGAGAGAGAGAGACAGAGAAGCAGTGAGCCTGGTATCATTTGACGTTTGATGTTTCGTTCATTTTGCAGATTTGCAGTTTCACATATGAAATAAAACCATATTTTCACATTTTTACATTTTAACACCACCATTTCACGTGAGAAGAAAACCTGTTATCACCTCACATGTTAATTGCAGTTGGACATGCATAAAACGTTTACATGTGGAAATCGTCAATTTCACAAGTGAAAAACCTTCTCATATGAAGATCTCACGTTCACACGTGAAGTGGGCATGACAAAACCTTTTCCCGCTCAGAAGTCCGAAAAGACTTGGCATGGGTCCTGAGATCCTCAAAAGGTTCTATGGCTGCACCATCGAGAGCATCCTGACCGGTTGCATCACTGCCTGGTATGGCAAATGCTCAGCCTCCGACCTCAAGGCACTACAGAGGGTAGTGCGTACGGCCCAGTACATTACTGGGGCCATGCTTCCTGCCATCCAGGACCTCTACACTAGGCGTTGTCAGAGGAAGGCCCTAAAAATTGTCAAAGACTCCAGCCACCCTAGTCATAGACTGTTCTCTCTGCTACCGCACGGCAAGCGGTACCGGAGTGCCAAGTCTAGGTCCAAGAGGCTTCTAAACAGCTTCTACTCTAAAGCCATAAGACTCCTGAACATCTAATCAAATGGCTTCCCAGACTATTTGCATTGCCCCCCCCCCTCTTTTACACTGCTGCTACTCTCTGTTATTATCTATGCATAGTCACTTTAATAACTCTACCTACATGTACATATTACCTCAACTAACCGCCGGTGCCCCCACACATTGAATCTGTACCGGTACCCCCCTGTGTATAGTCTCGCTATTCTTATTTTTCCTGCTGCTCTTTAATTACTTATTACTTTTATTTCTTATTCTTACTCATATTCTTTCTTAACTGCATTGTTGGTTAGGGGCTTGTAAGTCATCGTTTTAACAGCCCTAGTTGATATTAAAGTGAGAAAATCCACATGTGCAAGTGGAGAGAACATGAGTCGGTCACGGTTGTTTATGGTCAGGTGATGAGGTAGCCCAGCCTTCCACTTCAAAATGAGTGTTGACCCTCTTGGTTCGAATGGTGAATATGTTGGCTTCTCCCCATGGGAGGCCTGGGTTCTAACCCCACCAGTTACAAAAGCACACATGTGAAGCTTCTAATATCACACGTGAAATGTTGAGAAACCACAGGTCTGATTTCTTTCACACGTGTTCTCGAAAACCATGTGACATTTTTCACATGTGATATGTTTAGATTTTTTTTGGTAAGGGGAAGAGAAGAGAGCAGAGGAGAGAGTCTCCAAAACGAAGCTGCTCTCCGGAGCCGCCACCATGGACAGACGCCCACCCGGACCCTCCCTATTGTTTTGAGGTGCGTTCGGGAGTCCGCACCTTAGGGGTGGTTCTGTCACACCCTGGTCGAAGTATTTTGTGTTTATCTTCATGTATTTGGTCAGGCCAGGGTGTGGCATGGGTTTTTGTATGTATTTGGATTGTAGCTAGTGGGATGTTCTAGTTAAGTCTATGGCTGTCTGAAGTGGTTCTCAATCAGAGGCAGGTGTTTATCGTTGTCTCTGATTGGGAACCATATTTAGGCAGCCATATTCTTTGAGTTTTTCGTGGGTGATTGTCCTTAGTGTCCTTGTTCCTGTCTCTGTGTTAGTTTACACTAGTATAGGCTGTTTCGGTTTTCGTTACGTTTTTCGTTTTGTAGTGTTTGTATTTAGATTCGTGTTACGTTTGTTCATTAAACATGGATCGCAATCTACACGCTGCATTTTGGTCCGACTCTCCTTCACCACATGAACACCGCTACAGAATCACCCACCACAAAAGGACCAAGCAGCGTGTCAACAGGCAGAAGCAGCCCAAAGAGGAGATGCGTAATAAGGATTTCTGGACATGGGAGGAAATCCTCGACGGGAGAGGACCCTGGGCTAAACCAGGGGAGTGTAGCCGCCCAAAGGTGCAGCAGGAGAAGAGGCAACAGGAGCAGCCCAAAGAGGAGTACAGTATGGACTATACTTCTTCGGAGGAGATAGACAGGTGGGCGGTCGACCCAGGGAGAGTGCCGGTGCCCGCCTGGGATTCGATGGAGCAGTGCGCGGAAGGTTATCGGAGAATGGAGTTGGCGAAGCAAGCACGGCGGCGCCAGGTAAGGTTGGGCAGGCTCGGTGCTCAAGAGCTCCAGTGCGCCTGCACGGTCCAGTCTATCCAGTACCACCTCCACACACCAGCCTTCCGGTGGCAGCTCCCCACACCAGGCTTCCTGTGCGTGTCCTCGGTCCAGTACCACCAGTACCAGCACCACGCATCAGGCCTATAGTGCGCCTCGCCTCTCCAGCGCTGTCGGAGCCTTTATCCTCTCCTGCGCTGCCTAAGTCTCCCGCCTGTTCAGCGCAGCCAGAGCCTTCCTCCTCTACAGCGCTGCTGGAGTCTCCCGCCTGTTCAGCGCAGCCAGAGCTACCAGCCTGCATGGAGCAGCCAGAGCTGTCGGTCTGCATGGAGCAGCCAGAGCTGCCAGTCTACATGGAGCAGCCAGAGCTGCCAGTCTGCATGAAGCAGCCAGAGCTGCCAGTCTGCATGAAGCAGCCAGAGCTGCCAGTCTGCATGAAGCAGCCAGAGCTGCCAGTCTGCATGAAGCAGCCAGAGGTGTGAGTCTGCATGGAGCAGCCAGAGCTGTCAGTCTGCAAGGAGCTGCCAGTCTGCAAGGAGCTGCCAGTCTGCAAGGAGCTGCCAGTCTGCAAGGAGCTGTCAGTCTGCAGGGAGCTGTCAGTCTGCAAGGAGCTGTCAGTCTGCAAGGAGCTGCCAGTCTGCACGGAGCCGCCAGAGCTGCCAGTCTGTAAGAAGCCGCCAGAGCTGTCAGCCTACATGGAGCAGCCAGAGCCGCCAGTCAGCGTGGAGCAGCCAGAGCCACCAGTCAGCATGGAGCAGCCAGATCTTTCAGTCTGGCAGGATCCGCCAGTCAGCCAGACTCTTCCAGATCTGCCAGTCGGCCGGGATCTGCCAGAACTGCCAGTCGGCCAGGATCCGCCAGTCGGCCAGGATCCGCCAGTTAGCCAGGATCCGCCAGTCAGCCAGGATCTGCCAGATCTGCTAGTCAACCAGACTTTTCCAGATCTGCTAGTCAACCAGACTCTTCCAGATCTGCCAAGTCAACCAGACTCTTCCAGATCTGCTAGTCAACCAGACTTTTCCAGATCTGCTAGTCAACCAGACTCTTCCAAATCTGCTAGTCAACCAGACTCTTCCAGATCTGCCAGTCAACCAGACTCTTCCAGATCTGCCAGTCAACCAGACTCTTCCAGATCCGCCAGTCAGCCGGGATCTGCCAGAACTGCCAGTCGGCCAGGATCTGCCAGTCGGCCAGGATCCGCCAGTTAGCCAGGATCCGCCAGTCAGCCAGGATCTGCCAGATCCGCCAGTCAGCCAGGATCCGCCAGTCAGCCAGGATCTGCCAGTCAGCCAGGATCTGCCAGTCAGCCGGGATCTGCCAGTCAGCCGGGATCTGCCAGTCAGCCAGGATCTAGTAGATCCATCAACCTGCCTGAGCTTCCTCTCACTCCTGAGCTTCCTCTCACTCCTGAGCTTCCTCTCACTCCCGAGCTTCCTCTCACTCCCGAGCTTCCTCTCACTCCCGAGCTTCCTCTCACTCCCGAGCTTCCTCTCACTCCCGAGCTTCCTCTCACTCCCGAGCTTCCCCTCAGTCCCGAGCTGCCTCAGTCCCGAGCTGCCCCTCAGTCCCGATCTGCTCCTCAGTCCAGTGGGGTTCTGGGTGAGGACTACTAGGCCATGGTTGGCGGCGAGGGTGGACTATCCAAGGACGTGAGGAGAGGGGACTAAGACATTGATTGAGTGGGGTCCACGTCCCGCGCCGGAGCCGCCACCATGGACAGACGCCCACCCGGACCCTCCCTATTGTTTTGAGGTGCGTTCGGGAGTCCGCACCTTAGGGGGGGGGGGGTTCTGTCACGCCCTGGTCGAAGTATTTTGTGTTTATCTTCATGTATTGGGTCAGGCCAGGGTGTGGCATGGGTTTTTGTATGTGGTGTGTATGTATTGGGATTGTAGCTAGTGGGGTGTTCTAGTTAAGTCTATGGCTGTCTGAAGTGGTTCTCAATCAGAGGCAGGTGTTTATCGTTGTCTCTGATTGGGAACCATATTTAGGCAGCCATATTCTTTGAGTTTTTCGTGGGTGATTGTTCTTAGTGTCCTTGTTCCTGTCTCTGTGTTAGTTTACACTAGTATAGGCTGTTTCGGTTTTCGTTACGTTTATTGTTTTATAGTGTTTGTATTTAGATTCGTGTTACGTTTGTTCATTAAACATGGATCGCAATCTACACGCTGCATTATGGTCCGACTCTCCTTCACCACATGAACACCGCTACATTCTGTCTTTAAACATGAGTAAAGCCAGGCCTCGCTGGTGAAATAGTTCAATCTGGAAACATATTCAATTTAAAAGTGTGTGGCAGTTTACTGAATGAATGATCATGTTAACATAAAAGTCTATACAAAGAAATCCAGGAATCACAATCAAAACATCTTGTTCCTGTTCATCACTGTCTCCCAACACCTCTTTGATATCAACTGTTTTAGGTGGCAGGGTGTTCAATGTGTTATATTACCTGGAATACACTGTATCTGAACACGCATTCAATTAATGCATTTGACTATTCACTGTGGCTTTGCTCATATGAGTGTAGATGTTCCATCTCAGCTTCTTTGTTTCAGTACATTTTAGAAACTAGCAGGACTGAGAGGGTAATCAAATCAAAATCAAATTTTATTTGTCACATACACATGGTTAGCAGATGTTAATGCGAGTGTAGCGAAATGCTTGTGCTTCTAGTTCCGACAATGCAGTAATAACGAGCAAGTAATCTAACTAACAATTCCAAAAAAACTACTGTCTTATACACAGTGTAAGGGGATAAAGAATATGTACATAAGGATATATGAATGAGTGATGGTACAGAGCAGCATAGGCAAGATACAGTAGATGATATCGAGTACAGTATATACATATGAGATAAGTATGTAAACCAAGTGGCATAGTTAAAGTGGCTAGTGATACATGTATTACATAAGGATGCAGTCGATGATATAGAGTACAGTATCAACGTATGCATATGAGATGAACAATGTAGGGTAAGTAACATTATATAAGGTAGCATTGTTTAAAGTGGCTAGTGATATATTTACATCATTTCCCATCAATTCCCATGATTAAAGTGGCTGGAGTAGAGTCAGTGTCATTGACAGTGTGTTGGCAGTAGCCACTCAATGTTAGTGGTGGCTGTTTAACAGTCTGAACCTGTACTGACCTCGCCTTCTGGATGACAGCGGGGTGAACAGGCAGTGGCTCGGGTGGTTGATGTCCTTGATGATCTTTATGGCCTTCCTGTAGCATCGGGTGGTGTAGGTGTCCTGGAGGGCAGGTAGTTTGCCCCCGGTGATGCGTTGTGCAGACCTCACTACCCTCTGGAGAGCCTTACGGTTGAGGGCGGTGCAGTTGCCATACCAGGCGGTGATACAGCCCGCCAGGATGCTCTCGATTGTGCATCTGTAGAAGTTTGTGAGTGCTTTTGGTGACAAGCCGAATTTCTTCAGCCTCCTGAGGTTGAAGAGGCGCTGCTGCGCCTTCCTCACGATGCTGTCTGTGTGAGTGGACCATTTCAGTTTGTCTGTGATGTGTATGCCGAGGAACTTAAAACTTGCTACCCTCTCCACTACTGTTCCATCGATGTGGATGGGGGTGTTCCCTCTGCTGTTTCCTGAAGTCCACAATCATCTCCTTAGTTTTGTTGACGTTGAGTGTGAGGTTATTTTCCTGACACCACACTCCGAGGGCCCTCACCTCCTCCCTGTAGGCCGTCTCGTCGTTGTTGGTAATCAAGCCTACCACTGTTGTGTCGTCCACAAACTTGATGATTGAATAGGAGGCATGCATGGCCACGCAGTCGTGGGTGAACAGGGAGTACAGGAGAGGGCTCAGAACGCACCCTTGTGGGGCCCCAGTGTTGAGGATCAGCGGGGAGGAGATGTTGTTGCCTACCCTCACCACCTGGGGGCGGCCCGTCAGGAAGTCCAGTACCCAGTTGCACAGGGCGGGGTCGAGACCCAGGGTCTCGAGCTTGATGACGAGCTTGGAGGGTACTATGGTGTTGAATGCCGAGCTTTAGTCGATGAACAGCATTCTCACATAGGTATTCCTCTTGTCCAGATGGGTTAGGGCAGTGTGCAGTGTGGTTGAGATTGCATCGTCTGTGGACCTATTTGGGCGGTAAGCAAATTGGAGTGGGTCAAGGGTGTCAGGTAGGGTGGAGGTGATATGGTCCTTGACTAGTCTCTAGTGTTTAGTGTTTATAACGAATATAGAAACCCCATCTGTCCATTCCATGGTATTAATTTGCTACGTTTACTTTAATATTATCTCATCTGTGGTTTATGTGAGCTGAAATCAACACGCTTTCATAAAGTTTCTGCTAAATTGCATACATTATTAAATTGCATACATTATTAAATTGCATACATTATTAAATGGCATGCTGCATCTTGAAGATGGGGCATGGAAGAAATAGTCAAAGATCATCCTTAGAAATGTCAAACGCTGTTGTTTTTCTTGTGTTGTATTTCTCCTCAACAACCAGTAAGAACAATGTTTCCAGGTTGTACTTGTGAAGAAAAAAAAGTATTTTCAATACTTGGTTAGATTGGTTAGATAATGGTAGCAAAATAATATTCTCCTTGACTGTCATGGTGCTGTTTGTCTGTACTAGGCTCACATTGCAGACTTCCATGGTGCTGTTTGTCTGTACTAGGCTCACATTGCAGACTTCCATGTTGATGTCTGTGTGTACGGAGCTCACAGTCCTGACTTCCTGTGTCTACAGGAACACTCAGGTTGATTCTACCAAATGGTGGACAAGCACTATAATAATCAATTAAATCAAGCTTTATTTCTACATCACATTTATGACGTAATGCAACACAATGCGCTTCACAGGGAAAATACAAATAAAAAACAATACAAATTAAAGCTGAAATATTTACTAATACTAGTATTTAACCTCAGATTATGGCAGGCTATTGCAGAGGCTGGGGGCAAAATAACTAAAGGCTGCCTCTCCATGCTTCTAGGTCCTAGGCTTTGGGGTAGTTAAAGGGCCAGTGCCGTTAAACGGCCGCACGTTGGCAATGTTCCTCAGGTGGTAAAAAGCCATTTTGGTCACATACCTGATGTGTGATTTAAAATGTAGTTCAAAATCCTCTGGTTACACAGAAATGTACAGTTGTGTATCGTGTGCGTAGCAGTGAAAATCAATGCTGTGCTTTCTGATAACGCTGACAAGAGGTAATATATATAAGCTGAACACTACCTGAACCAACATCGAACCCTGTGGTATGTATTTTCTCTTGAGTTCTGTTCACCAAGGGCGACAAATAGGTCTGAAACCAATTTAGAACTGGACCGGAGAGGCCAACCCAGCTCTCCAGTTTGTCCAGAACATCATGGTCAACAGTGCTGTACAGAGGACGTAAATCTAAGATCATGTACCACTTCAACCAAGGTTGTCTCTGTGCTGGGCACGAAAAAACAGATTGGAATTTTTTTCAAAAATACAGTTGGCACTTAAAAAATGATTTACCTGTTTGAACATGAGTTTCTTCAGAATTTTTCTTAAGAATGGAAGGTTGGAGATTGGCTGAAAATTGCTAAGAGCTGAAGAATCTAGATTCCTTTTGTTTAGAAGTGTAAGGACCGACGCCAGGGGTGAGAAGCAGGTACAGGGAGTTGAACATTTAATGAGGAACAGACAGGTAATCGGACAGGAACATCGTAGGCACACGGGTAAACGAGGACATATCACAATCAATGCAAAAGCAGGAAACAGAGTGGGGAACCAGACAGATATAGGGAAGGTCATGACAGAGGTGATTGAGTCCAGGTGAGTCCAATAATCGCTGATGCACATGACGAGGGAAGGTAGGTGTGCGTAATGATGGTGGCAGCAGTGCGTTATGCAGGACAGCCTGGCGCCCTCGAGCACCAGGGGGGAAGAGCGGGAGCGGGAGTGACAAGAAGGGGGTTCACCATAGCAGTGTGCAGTGATGCATCCATCCTCCAGAGCCACGCAGCAGGCCACTCCTCCCCAGCTCTTCTCTACCATCCACGGAGGGTAAAACACTCCTGAGCTCAGCAGAGAGAATTTATGTTAGTTGATGGCTACGCAGCACACCGAGATGGACAGCTGGACATAACATTTCCGATAGGTGGGGATATGATGGCAGAAATTAGGCCAATCTGAATTGATATGTTTTTAGAAAATGGTGAAAAAGTGTTTACTGCAGAGGAATGTAATGGCACCTATTTGAGAAGGCGCGCACACATTCTCTCTCTCTCTCTCTCTCTCTCTCTCTCTCTCTCTCTCTCTCTCTCTCTCTCTCTCTCTCTCTCTCTCTCTCTCTCTCCTCTCTCTCTCTCTCTCTCTCTCTCTCTCTCTCTCTCTCTCTCTCTCTCTCTCTCTCTCTCTCTCTCTCTCTCTCTCTCTCTCTCTCTCTCTCTCTCTCTCTCTCTCTCTCTCTCTCCTCTCTCTCTCTCTCTCTCTCTCTCTCTCTCTCTCTCTCTCTCTCTCTCTCTCTCTCTCTCTCTCTCTCTCTCTCTCTCTCTCTCTCTCTCTCTCTCTCTCTCTCTCTCTCTCTCTCTCTCTCTCTCTCTCTCTCTCTCTCTCTCTCTCTCTCTCTCTCTCTCTCTCTCTCTCTCTCTCTCTCTCTCTGTCTCTCTCTCTCTCTCTCTCTCTCTCTCTGTCTCTCTCTCTCTCTCTCTCTCTCTCTCTCTCTCTCTCTCTCTCTCTCTCTCTCTCTCTCTCTCTCTCTCTCTCTCTCTCTCTGTCTCTCTCTCTCTCTCTATGCAATTTGTTCTCAGTGTGGTGTATTAGAGCTTTGTAAATAGTTTTAAGGTGTGTAATTTGAGCAGATACATGATAAGCCAATGAAGCATGACTCATTTTACAGTGTGCAGAAATTAAGATAAAGTCCTTGAGAAAGCAAATCCAAACTTAACAAAACCCACATAAGCATCTTTGGGAACCCTAATGTAAAGCCCTTTGATAAACACAACTTTACATTTTTCATTTTTGTAACCCCAAACTAATTTACTGTTTATCTTTATGGTTAAGATGCACATAGTTAAGGGGAGTGTTTTCAATTTATATTTCATCAGATGGTTATAGAACAAAATATCCAACTACTGTAGTCCTTGGTGATAAATGTAAACATACATATTATGTTCATATGACTGTCAATCACTGTGTGTGTGCGCGCGCGTGGGTGAGTGTGTAGAATTTGTAGATTTATACCCCCAGATTTGGTGCTATAACTGTGGCAGGCAGGGGAGAGGGGGTATAGACTCGTTGTGCTATGACTCTGGCAGGCAGGGGAGAGGGGGTATAGACTCGTTGTGCTATGACTGTAGCAGGCAGGGGAGAGGGGGTATAGACTCGTTGTGCTATGACTGTGGCAGGCAGGGAGAGGGGGTATAGACTCATTGTGCTATGACTGTGGCAGGCAGGGGAGAGGGGGTATAGACTCGTTGTGCTATGACTGTGGCAGGCAGGGGAGAGGGGGTATAGACTCGTTGTGCTATGACTGTGGCAGGCAGGGGAGAGGGGGTATAGACTCGTTGTGCTATGACTGTGGCAGGCAGGGGAGAGGGGTATAGACTTGTTGTGCTATGACTGTGGCAGGCAGGGGAGAGGGGGTATAGACTTGTTGTGCTATGACTGTGGCAGGCAGGGGAGAGGGGGTATAGACTCATTGTGCTATGACTGTGGCAGGCAGGGGAGAGGGGGTATAGACTCGTTGTGCTATGACTGTGGCAGGCAGGGGAGAGGGGGTATAGACTCATTGTGCTATGACTGTGGCAGGCAGGGGAGGACAAATACCAAACCAACATCCAGACAAAGTACAATATAACTTAAAAACATGCTGTTTCCCATGTAAACACAAATTACTTGTTATAAATCGTAAATCCTAATTCATTGACATTGTTAATTTGCACAGTATTTCCTCCACAGATATCCATATGTAATACGTCAACCTTTGGTATGTAAAACGGCCTGCCTGTCAAAGTAGATCCAGAGGTAATCACTGTAGAGATGTCTTCACAGAGCTGCCTCAGGAGTTTACACAATCAGACAGACATGAAACATGTTCAAGAGGTGAACTCGCCTCAGACTGAGACAGATTGAACTCTCACTGCTATTAAAATCGTCAGCTTTTCCCCGACGGCGAAACAACGAAGCACCTCACAAGTCACCCGTACGAAACATGATACAACAGCCAATACAGTTTTCACACGTGGACCTGATAAACAAAATCAGAAATGTAAACTGAACTCACTCCTGGGACAAAAGGAGCGCAAGGCAATCATGGTGCCAGTCAAACCCTCTCCCTGCCTCAACCCGGGATTGAACCGAGACCCTCTCAATACATTGTCAACAGTCACTTTCGAAGCATCGTTACCTATCGCTCCACAAAAGCTACGGCCCTTGCTAAGCAAGGGAAACAACGACTTCAAGGTGTCAGAGCGAATGACGTCAGCAATTGAAACGCTACTCGTGAGCAATGCTAACTAGCTAGCCATTTCACAACGCTTACACAAAGAAATGAATGAACGGCGCATGTGTGGTATGTCTTTTTAGATAGAATATTTAGGGGTTATATGTCTTTACACTGAGTACACAATGTCTCTTTACATTCATATCCTCTTTAGATTTCAATTCTTTAGGACAATGGCCAGATGACATCAGATGGGGATATGAGAAGACATGCTCAGAACATCTCAGTGGTTCTACACAACACGAAGGATGGTGAGTTGTTTGATACATTGATAATTGGTTTCAATCCTCTAACACTGTATAAACAGATACACTTTATAGACTCATATCCTTCATATCCTCAGCTTTGAGAACAATAGCCAAATTACATCAAATTACTTCAAATCATAGCCAACCCAGGCAACCTGACACCATTGATTGGCTTATTATATAGTAACATGGGGTTGTTGGCTGGTAACTGTTCATGAGACCAAAACAGATCCCTAATGTCGGAGTATGTGTGTATGCGGTAATGGCAGACCTGGGCTGAAATACTATTTGAAATCATTCCAAATAGTTTATCTGTGCTTGATTGAGCTTGCCTGCTGCAATGGAACCAATAGAAACGTAACCAAAAACCCATCTGGCAGTATCAGGCAGGGAAAAGCAAACAACAAAAGTATTAGAACAATTTCAAATAGTATTTGAACCAAGGTCTGGTAGTATGCAGCCATGGACCCCCAGCTGCCCATGCAGTCATCCCTGCCCAGCCTTTCTATGCCTTTCCTCCGGCCGCCATTGCAGCAGCTGAGAATACATTTTGGGAGTGATGCATTCAACAGCTGGTGCTGCCGAGCCCAGGGCTGGTGGAGGTTGACGAGGAGAAGGAGAGACCAGGGGGAACTGTCTGTGGAAACACAGTACATGGAACATGTCTGACTGTAGGCAAGAGGCCAAATGTCTGAGAGGAAGGAACATGGCCTCTTTCTTTCTTTTCTTTCTTTCTTTCTTTCTTTCTTTCTTTCTTTCTTTCTTTCTTTCTTTCTTTCTTTCTTTCTCTCTCTCATCGTTACTCTCTCTTACTCTTTCTCTCTCTCTCCACATACATGAATACACGCCTCCCATCATTCACCCTGCACAGTATATGCTCTGGGAGGCCCTGAGAATAGTTGTGTCTAATAGTTCATGTGCTGCATGTTTTGGAAGACTGAGAAAGACGTTGGCGGGCATTTACAGCCTACAGGTGTTGTCACACTGAGACAATGCACCACTTGTGGTTTTGATCAATTAACTGTTCTTAAAACAAGTTGTGTGAAAACCAGTGGATGGTGAATGCAATCTCTTTTTTCCATTTATGGTCTGCTGTGTTTACAGGATCTGCCAGAACTCTGTGTCAGGTAGTAGAAAAATATGTCTGTTACTAGTGTTTATGGACACAGAACTAAGGCTATGGAAGGAAGAGAAAGAGAGAAACAGAAAGACAGTGTGAGACAGACAGACTAGAGACAGAGAGAAACAGAGAGACAGTGTGAGACAGACAGACTAGAGACAGAGAGAAACAGAAAGACAGTGTGAGACAGAGAGCAACAGAGAGACAGTGTGAGACAGACAGACTAGAGACAGAGAGAAACAGAGAGACAGTGTGAGACAGACAGACTAGAGACAGAGAGAAACAGAGAGACAGTGTGAGACAGACAGACTAGAGACAGAGAGAAACAGAGAGACAGTGTGAGACAGACAGACTAGAGACAGAGAGACAGTGTGAGACAGACAGACTAGAGACAGAGAGAAACAGAGAGACAGTGTGAGACAGACAGACTAGAGACAGAGAGAAACAGAGAGACAGTGTGAGACAGACAGACTAGAGACAGAGAGAAACAGAGAGACAGTGTGAGACAGACAGACTAGAGACAGAGAGAAACAGAGAGATAGCGTGAGACAGAGACAAAGAGATACAGAGACAACATTAGGCAGACCGACTAGAGACAGAGAGATACACACAGACTAGAGACAGAGACAGCGTGAGCAAGAAGACTAGAAACAGAGACATACAGAGAGACAGCATGAGAGACACACTAGAGACAGAAAGATACAGCGAGACAGCGTGAGCCAGAAGACTAGAGACAGAGAGATACAGAGAGACAGCGTGAGACAGAAGACTAGAAACAGAGAGACACAGAGGGACAGCATGAGACAGACAGACTAGAGACGGAGATACAGAGATACAGAGAGACAGCGTGAGACAGAAGACTAGAAACAGAGAGACACAGAGGGACAGCATGAGACAGACAGACTAGATACATAGATGAGTCATAATGAAAGGTATTATATTCTGTATAAGTCATAATGAATGGTATTATATACTGTATAAGTCATAGTGAAAGGTATTATATACTGTATTAGTCATAATGAAAGGTATTAGATACTGTATAAGTCATAATGAATGGTATTATATACTGTATAAGTCATAATGAAAGGTATTATATACTGTATAAGTCATAATGAAAGGTTTTAGATACTGTATAAGTCATAATGAAAGGTATTATATACTGTATAAGTCATAATGAAAGGTGTTATATACTGTATATAATTGAAAACAGGCTACCTGAATATGGTTCTAAATCAGGGACAATGATTGACAGCTACCTCTGATTGAGAACCATACCAGACCAAACACAGAAATAGAAAAATATAGAAAAACTAACATAGACAACCCACCCAACTCACGCCCTGATCATACTAAAACAAAAGACAAAACAAAGGAACTAAGGTCAGAACGTGACAATTAGATACTGTGTAAGTCATAATGAAAGGTGTTATATACTGTATAAGTCATAATGAAAGGTATTAGATACTGTATAAGTCATAATGAAAGGTATTAGATACTGTGTAAGTCATAATGAAAGGTTTTAGATACTGTATAAGTCATAATGAAAGGTATTATATACTGTATAAGTCATAATGAAAGATATTATATACTGTGTAAGTCATAATGAAAGCTATTAGATACAGTGTAAGTCATAATGAAAGGTAATCAACACTATATAAGTCATAATTAAAGGGAGGTAGTAGATGTGGAAGGGAGAGAGAGAGAGAGAGAGAGGGGAGAGAGAGAGGGAGGGAGAAAGAGGGAGCGAGAGAGAGAGGGAGAAAGACGGAGAGAGACAGTAAATATGTGTAAGACAAAAATAATTGTGTTCAGAAAAGGTCCAGTTGTCAGCACCACTAATAAATATTCCATCCAGACACTGTTGCCCTAGAGCACACAAACTATACATACCTCGGCCTAAACATCAGCGCCACAGGTAACTATACAGGTAAACATTCCAGGTAACAAAGCTAAACTGACCACAGGTAATCCACAAAGCTCCTGACAGAAACAAGGCCAGAAGGGCCTTCTATGCCATCAAAAGGAACATCAAATCTGACATACCAATTAGGATCTGGCAAAAAATACTTGAATCAGTTATAGAACTCATTGCCCTTTATGGTTGTGATGTCTGGGGTCCGCTCACCAAACAATAATTCACAAAATTGGACAAACACCAAATTGAGACTCTGCATGCAGAATTCTGCAAAAATATATTTTGTGTACAAAGTAAAACACCAAATAATGCATGCAGAGCAGAATTAGGTCTATATCCGCAAATTGTCAGAATCCAGAAAAGAGCCTGTAAATTCTACAACCACCTAAAAGGAAGTGATTCCCAAAACATCCATACTGTAACAAAGCCATCACCTACAGAGAAATGAACCTGGAGAAGAGCCCCCTAAGCAAGCTGGTCCTGGGGCTCTTTTCAGGGCTCCAGAGTGGCGCAACAGTCTAACGTGCTGCATCTCAGTGCTAGAGGCGTCACTACAGACCTTGGTTCGATTCCAGGCTGAATCACAAACAGTCATGATTGGGAGTCCCCTAGGGCGGTGCACAATTGGCCCAGCATTGTCTGGGTTTGGCTGGGGTAGGCTGTCATTGTAAATAAGAAGTTGTACTTAGCTTGTTAAATAAAGGTTCAATAAAAATAACAAAAACACAAACAGACCCCACAGAGCCCCAGGACAGCAAAACAATTAGACTCAACCAAACCAAAAGAAAAAGATAATTACTTGACACATTGGAAATAATTTACAAAAAAAACAGAGCAAACTAGAATGCTATTTGGCCCTAAACAGAGAGTACACAGTGGCAGAATACCTGACCACTGTCACTGACCCACAATTAAGGAATTCTTTGACTATGTACAGACTCAGTGAGC
>NC_056446.1:31626598-31659098 GCF_018296145.1 Oncorhynchus tshawytscha
CTGAGGGGAGGACGGCTCATGATAATGGCTGGAATGGAACAAATGGAATGGTATCAAACACATGAAAACCATATGTTTGATACCATCCCATGGACTTCATTCCAGCCATTGTTATGAGCCGTCCTCCCCTCAGCATCCTCCACTGTCAGACGTATGCCTGGTGGTTTTGCTGAATTTCTGGGGAGCGTGTTCTGTGTGTCTGCCTCCCTTTAGTGTAATAACCTATAAAAAAACCTCAACGCTGCTGGTAAAGACATTTCTAAAGTAAACACAATGTGTGTGTTGGACCATTGTCACCATGGCAATGCCTGTCATTGTGCTGAAGTCATCTACAATGTCGCCATGGCACCGCGGTTCATTCTAATCCCTTCTGCGGCTATGAGAGTAAGCCATGTTTTATTTGGTGGGCCTTGCAGACTCATCACAGCTCCGAAAGGGTGTGGTGCTGCGAACGACCTGTCAGTGTGCTACTGTTGGACATGAGGAGGCCTGATGTGAACCACCTGTCAGTGTGCTACTGTTGGACATGAGGAGGCCTGATGTGAACCACCTGTCAGTGTGCTACTGTTGGACATGAGGAGGCCTGATGTGAACCACCTGTCAGTGTGCTACTGTTGGACACGAGGAGGGGACCTGTCAGTGTGCTACTGTTGGACATGAGGAGGGGACCTGTCAGTGTGCTACTGTTGGACATGAGGTGGGGACCTGTCAGTGTGCTACTGTTGGACATGAGGAGGCCTGATGTGAACCACCTGCCAGTGTGCTACTGTTGGACATGAGGAGGCCTGATGTGAACCACCTGTCAGTGTGCTACTGTTGGACATGAGGAGGCCTGATGTGAACCACCTGTCAGTGTTCTATTGTTCGACATGAGGAGGCCTGATGTGAACCACCTGTCAGTGTGCTACTGTTGGACATGAGGAGGGGACCTGTCAGTGTGCTACTGTTGGACATGAGGAGGGGACCTGTCAGTGTGCTACTGTTGGACATGAGGAGGGGACCTGTCAGTGTGCTACTGTTGGACATGAGGAGGGGACCTGTCAGTGTGCTACTGTTGGACATGAGGAGGGGACCTGTCAGTGTGCTACTGCTGGACATGAGGAGGCCTGATATGAACCACCTGTCAGTGTGCTACTGTTGGACATGAGGAGGGGACCTGTCAGTGTGCTACTGTTGGACATGAGGGGACCTGTCAGTGTGCTACTGTTGGACATGAGGAGGGGACCTGTCAGTGTGCTACTGTTGGACACGAGGAGGGGACCTGTCAGTGTGCTACTGTTGGACATGAGGAGGGGACCTGTCAGTGTGCTACTGCTGGACATGAGGAGGCCTGACCTGTGAACCACCTGTCAGTGTGCTACTGTTGGACATGAGGAGGCCTGAGTATGAACCACCTGTCAGTGTGCTACTGTTGGACATGAGGAGGGGACCTGTCAGTGTGCTACTGTTGGACATGAGGAGGCCTGAGGCCTGTGAACCACCTGTCAGTGTGCTACTGTTGGACATGAGGAGGGGACCTGTCAGTGTGCTACTGTTGGACATGAGGAGGCCTGATGTGAACCACCTGTCAGTGTGCTACTGTTGGACATGAGGAGGCCTGATGTGAACCACCTGTCAGTGTGCTACTGTTGGACATGAGGAGGGGACCTGTCAGTGTGCTACTGTTGGACATGAGGAGGCCTGATGTGAACCACCTGTCAGTGTGCTACTGTTGGACATGAGGAGGGGACCTGGGACCTGTCAGTGTGCTACTGTTGGACATGAGGAGGGGACCTGTCAGTGTGACTGTTGGACACGAGGGGACCTGTCAGTGTGCTACTGTTGGACATGAGGAGGGGACCTGTCAGTGTGCTACTGTTGGACATGAGGAGGGGGACCTGTCAGTGTGCTACTGCTGGACATGAGGAGGCCTGATGTGAACCACCTGTCAGTGTGCTACTGTTGGACATGAGGAGGGGACCTGTCAGTGTGCTACTGTTGGACATGAGGAGGGGACCTGTCAGTGTGCTACTGTTGGACATGAGGAGGGGACCTGTCAGTGTGCTACTGTTGGACATGAGGAGGGACCTGTCAGTGTGCTACTGTTGGACATGAGGAGGGGACCTGTCAGTGTGCTACTGTTGGACATGAGGAGGGGACCTGTCAGTGTGCTACTGTTGGACATGAGGAGGGGACCTGTCAGTGTGCTACTGTTGGACATGAGGAGGCGACCTGTCAGTGTGCTACTGTTGGACATGAGGAGGGACCTGTCAGTGTGCTACTGTTGGACATGAGGAGGGGACCTGTCAGTGTGCTACTGTTGGACATGAGGAGGGGACCTGTCAGTGTGCTACTGTTGGACATGAGGAGGGGACCTGTCAGTGTGCTACTGTTGGACATGAGGAGGGACCTGTCAGTGTGCTACTGTTGGACATGAGGGGGGGACCTGTCAGTGTGCTACTGTTGGACATGAGATACTGTTGGACATGAGGAGGCGACCTGTCAGTGTGCTACTGTTGGACATGAGGAGGGGACCTGTCAGTGTGATACTGTTGGACATGAGGAGGCGACCTGTCAGTGTGCTACTGTTGACATGAGGCCTGATGTGAACCACCTGTCAGTATGCTACTGTTGGACATGAGGAGGCCTGATGTGAAGTACCTGTCAGTGTGCTACTGTTGGACATGAGGAGGCCTGATGTGAACCACCTGTCAGTGTGCTACTGTTGGACATGAGGAGGCCTGATGTGAACCACCTGTCAGTGTGCTACTGTTGGACATGATGTGAGGGTAGTGTTAAACTGATGAGGGGTAGTGTTAAACTGATGAGGGGTAGTGTTAAACTGATGAGGGGTATTGTTAAACTGATGAGGGGTAGTGTTAAACTGATGAGGGGTATTGTTAAACTGATGAGGGGTAGTGTTAAACTGATGGGAGGTAGGGTTAAACTGATGGGGAGTAGGGTTAAACTGATGGGGAGTAGGGTTAAACTGATGGGGAGTAGGGTTAAACTGATGGGAGGCAGGGTTAAACTGATGGGGAGGTAGGGTTAAACTGATGGGAGGCAGGGTTAAACTGATGGGAGGCAGAGTTAAACTGATGGGAGGTCGGGTTAAACTGATGGGGAGTAGGGTTAAACTGATGGGAGGTAGTGTTAAACTGATGGGGAGTAGGGTTAAACTGGTGGGGAGTAGGGTTAAACTGATGGGGGTAGGGTTAAATTGATGGTGGTAGGGTTAAACTGATGGGGAGTAGGGTTAAACTGATGGGGAGTAGGGTTAAATTGATGGGGAGGTAGGGTTAAACTGATGGGGAGTAGGGTTAAACAGATGGGAGGCAGGGTTAAACTGATGTGAGGCAGGGTTAAACTGATGGGGAGTAGGGTTAAACTGATGGGAAGTAGGGTTAAACTGATGGGAAGTAGGGTTAAACTGATGGGAGGCAGGGTTAAACTGATGGGAGGTAGGGTTAAACTGATGGGGAGTAGGGTTAAACTGATGGGGAGTAGGGTTAAATTGATGGGGAGTAGGGTTAAAATGATGGGGAGTAGGGTTAAACTGATGGGGTGTGGGGTTAAATTGATGGGGAGTAGGGTTAAACTGATGGGGAGTAGGGTTAAACTGATGGGGAGCAGGGTTAAACTGATGGGGAGTAGGGTTAAACTGATGGGAGGTAGTGTTATACTGATGGGGAGCAGGGTTAAACTGATGGGAGGTAGGGTTAAACTGATGGGGAGTAGGGTTAAACTAATGGGGAGTAGGGTTAAACTGATGGGGAGTAGTGTTAAACTGATGGGGAGCAGGGTTAAACTGATGGGAGGTAGGGTTAAACTGATGGGGAGTAGGGTTAAACTAATGGGAGGTAGGGTTAAACTGATGGGGAGTAGGGTTAAAGTGATGGGGAGTAGGATTAAACTGATGAGGGGTGTTGTTTAAAAAAATAAAATATTTAACCTTTATTTATTTGGCAAGTTAAGAACAAATTCCTATTTACAATGCCGGCCTAGGAACAGTGAGTTAACTGCCTTTATCAGGGGCAGAACAACAGCTCAGGGATTTGATCTAGCTGGCCCAATGCTCTAATCACTAGGCTAACTGCCGTGTTAAACTTATGAGTGGTAGGGTTCGGCTCTGGGGGTGTGTGATGAAACAAGACTGTTTTCTTTTTCAGTAGCTTGCCCCGAACAAGTTTACGTTGTACCCATGCCATACTCCCCATCCAGGAAACAGCATTTATTAAGACCATTCAGAGCACGCCAGAGAGGGACTTATGGGCCATGCGACTGAATGTGAAGGTGGATTGTCTGTAATTTAAAAAAATTTAAAAAGTGGGAGTTCAAAAAAAAAAATGGAAAGAAAACCTCAGGGGTGCCCTTTGACCTTCGTACAAAGACCAAATGCCGCCTCGGCCTGTCAGGAGAGGAGGAAGACGGCGGCCATGTTAGCAAGCTGAGCTGAGCCGCAGTGGTGTGTCCAGGTGTTTCAGTTGCTCTTGCTTGTAAAGTGCTTTTATGCCGTCTCCAAAATGATGTAATTAGTCAGGCATCCCGGGCAGCGTAGTGGCGGCCTCGACCCTGCCTGCATTGGTGGAGAAGCACAGACACACACACACACACACACACACACACAAACACAAACACAAACACACACACACACACACACAAGCACACACACACACACACACACACACACACACACACACACACACACACAAACACAAACACAGAGGTTGTGGACTCCCGTGAGAGGCCTGTGTCAGGGGTTTCCTGGAATATGTTTTCATTAAGGAATAAAAACACCATAAAGAGTGGTAGTCGTTTGCACAATAAATGTACACTTCAATTTTATTTGAGCCATTCTACTGTGGATTCGGCTAGCGGCTTGTGTTTGTAATGTTTAAGAGAGATGGGGGACAGAGTATTTGAGAATTTGAGGTTATGGAACTTCCTTTGATGTGTGCAGTGGGGTAGTTTGTTTCTAGTTGTTAGACAGAGATATGTGTTTATCCAACGTTAAACCTTTGTTGCGTCCTATTAACCAGACAAAACGCTTTTGTTTTCATCTCGGTCTAAACCCTTGTAAAATATTGATGATTCAAGATATTTCTTTATATGGGACCAGGCCCATATCATGTTGACGACTTCTCACCATAGCAATCTGCCATATCTAATCTTAGCTAGTTTGAAAGCTCCCTCTCTCTCACTCTTCTGATCGAGATTCAAGATTGGTCTCCAATTACTCATATGTTAATGACCGGAGTGTAAATTTACAGGGATTTTATTATTTTGGAGGGGGGGACATTTTAAAGTTATTTTCCTGTTTATGTAGTGTGGAATTTCCCCTTAAGACGCTGAGGGGTCATGACCAGAGCATAGTGTTAGTACGCTGGGCGTGGAGAGGTAACACTAACCTCATTTGGCTCAGACAGATCCGATGATTCAGCAGAGGATTGTACTCAACCTCAAGTACAAGTTCAACCTGTCAGACTGTGACAAGGAATTAACATAAAAAATAAACTAAATCTGATCAACACATATCTCTACCTAAATGAACAGATGGCAGACATGATACACTGATTAAAAACTCCAGACTAAGAACTCCAAATAGGACTTAAACCACATTTGATCAACATACAGTTTAAATACAGCATGACAACCATAAGACAAACACTGACTCAAAACTAAGTCCAAACTCAAACTAGGTAAAAAAAAAGCCCTTGTTTATATATCAGACCTCTATAAAGCTGTCAGAATCCTAGCAGCAGCAGCAGCAGCAGCCTCGTCAAAGGACGCAAAAACAAGCTGTTCGCTATCACTGTGTTCCCATGGGAATGGGCCGACCAGGGTGTGCCTACCCTACACTAACTAACACTAATCAGCACAAACATCAGCAGAACTACAGCCAACCAAACACACACAGGCACACGCACGCATGCACGCACACACGCACACACACACACACACACACACACACACACACACACACACACACACACACACACACACACACACACACACACACACACACACACACACACACACAATCCCATCCAGTAAGGAAGATGGAGTTTACAGAGACCACCTTCTCCCCTCCTGTCCCAACAGGCCTCATTAGCAGGCCTTCTCCCCCTCCTGTCCCAACAGTCCTCATAAAGCAGGCCTTCTCCCCTTCCTGTCCCAACAGGCCTCATAAAGCAGGCCTTCTCCCCCTCCTGTCCCAACAGTCCTCATAAAGCAGGCCTTCTCCCCTTCCTGTCCCAACAGGCCTCATAAAGCAGGCCTTCTCCCCCTCTTGTCCCAACAGGCCTCATAAAGCAGGCCTTCTCCCCCTCCTGTCCCAACAGGCCTCATAAAGCAGGCCTTCTCACCCTCCTGTCCCAACAGGCCTCAGAAAGCAGTGCCAGCGATTAGCGAGTCCCACTCATGAATTGGCTCCAACAGGAAAAGGGATAAAGGTTCCTGAGATGTGGGGCATGCAGTTTTCCTCTCCCTGATACAGACCAGTGCTGAGCTGCAACAGCAACAGCAACAGCAACAGCAGACAAGGAGAGTAAACAGTGAGAAAACTCCCCCGAAAAAGAAACAAATAAATGCTCCAACTCCCGACTACCAAGCACAGTGAGGTATGCTTGCGTCGTTAGGGAAGTAGAGTTAGAGTGCATTATTTTTCTCCACATACCAGTTTCTTTCCTTCTAATTGGCTTGTTTCTGTATGGAGTTAGCCATGAGGAAAGAATGCCTGTAACACCCTCAATCTCACCCTCAACCTCCATCCTCTCTCCTCAGGTGGAACAGAACTGAAACATAGAAATCATCTAGTCAGACAGGAGAGGCCCCATTTCCAACAAAGCAGGCACCTGTCATTTCCCCCTCGAGCATTAGACAGTAAAAAGCACACCTCAGTTCCTGTCAACCGCAGACGAACACACTGGGCAAAAACTGGGCATATCAACGTTGTTTCCATGTCATTTCAACCCCAAAATTATATATGATGACATTGAATCAACGTGGAAAACTGTAATGTAATTTCATATTTTGTCACCCAACTTTTAACCTAAATCCAATGACTTGGTGACAGTTTTGCTGATTTCACATTGAACTCACGTTAGTTGACAACTCAACCAAATGTAAATCAAAACTACACATTGAGCTAACTTCTGCGCCCAATTGGGGGACTGTCATTGGTGCTTAATGCACTCTGTGTCCTCATGTCCACATCTTCCAGCTCTCTGGCCCCACAGCATGTCTTACCCTGACCCCTCTTTTGTTCTCAGCGATTCCCCTGGAATTCCCCCCATAACTCCCCCCCTCTCCACCACCATCCCCCTAAGGTGCCCTCTGACCTCTCCAGCGCCTCTGCCTCTCTGTGAGCCTGCCCTCTCATTCCTCCAAGACACCCCAGCCTTGAAACAAGAGACCATGTTGAGCTCATCGCCAGGCACAGAAGTTAGAGGAGTTAAACAACATGAGAAAAAAGACAACCGTTGGGTTGAGGCTGATCAAGGGTTAAGTTAAGGAGGAAGCAAACCGACTGTCGGCGTCCTGACTGGTGCCTGTAGTTTCCTCCCCACACACGTCTGTCGCTTGCTACCCACTGCCCAACAGACGCCGCTCTCTTTAAAGTTACGAGCCCCTCGCTACCCTGCCATCCGGGAGCTGTCCTGGGATGCGTGCATACTATGCTCTGACCACCAGCTGCCTCAAGAACGTTAAGGGCCCCTTTTCTAATGTTTGTCTGACAACATGTGAGCAAAAGTAGCAGTAGAGGGAGAGAGAGAGAGAGACAGAGAGAGAGAGAAAGAGAGAGAGAGACAGAGAGAGAGAGAGACAGACAGAGAGAGAGAGTGAGCGAGAGAGATACAGAGAGAGAGAGAGAGAGAGACAGAGAGAGAGAGAGAGAGAGAGAGAGAGAGAGAGAGAGAGAGAGAGAGAGAGAGACAGAGAGAGAGAGAAAGAGAGAGATAGAAGGAGAGACAGAGAGAGAGAGAGAGACAGACTGACAGACAGACAGAGAGAGAGAGTGAGTGAGAGAGAGACAGAGACAGAGAGAGAGGAGAGAGAGAGAGAGAGAGAGAGAGAGAGAGAGAGAGAGAGAGAGAGAGAGAGAGAGAGAGAGAGAGAGCAACACCCCACATCACTTAAAGCAAAATTCTAAACTCAAACTCCCTGTATCATTGTGATTCAGGCTGAGATAGCTACGAGAGTTGATAAGACACACTTAATCGGTTACAATCATAATTAAACCAATCAGAGCATCTACATAAAGAGGTATAGTTTGAACGAATGAAAATGTATGCCCGAAAGGGCTGTCTACTGGAGCTGAATGCAAGGAAGCTCTTTTAAATGTTTTACAGTGCTATTCCATGCATTATTAAGGCCTTGGGCACTGTCTGTTTTTTTCCAGTTCACTGACTGTTGTACATTGTAAGCTATGTCTTCGTTGCCTCTGACACTAATTTTACTTGCTGGTGTAGTGTTTACAAGGAAAATTCCCCTGTGAAAGTTTCAGAAGAATTGTGATGCTTTGAGATATGGTTAAGAAGAGTGACTTATGGTATTTTTATAGACTGATAAAGTTGCGTATTGTTGTTCTGGGAAGCAGAGATAGACAGGCTCTTAGGAGTAGCCTGGAAATCTTGAAGATATAAGCGTCTTAAAAGCTGGTACACACTATTGATATCTTGAACCACTTTCCAACAAAAAGTAATGAAATGTTTGGTAATGGGTTTCATTCATTTAATGGGTTCTGAGAGCTTTTCTGTGCTGCGTTTGACATAATCTGACTGTTTAGTCTTCAGTTAAAATCGTAAGTATCAAGAAAACATTGAAACACATAAGCACATACGTAGAAGAGCTCTGATCGAGAATTCATAAAAAATCTGCCGCAACACTTCCGCTGGGTTGCCATAAAAAGTACTTGTTATCTCTTTGTCAGTTTTCATTTCAGTGAACAATGAGGAACTCATGGGAACCCTGTCAAAATTGTTAGTGCTATCCGGCATCCTTGGGACATCCCTATACCCTAAACCAGGGATGGGTGGGTCCGCGTGCCCACAAAAAAATGTGTGTACTCAGACCCACGGTTCCAAGATGGCGTAGCAATGGGATGTCTGTTTTGATTGTTTTGTTCCATCCTTTGTATATATCGTTTTTCTTCGTATATATTTTGTATATATTTTTATGATTTTATCTAATTTTCCATCTACGGACTGAACATACTCTCCTGCAAACCGCCTCACCCAGTGTGGTACAGATCTGCTATTTTTTATACTTTATAACCGGACCCTCCATCAGAAGCTAGTCAGCTAACTAACTACTAGCTAGTAGTCAGTTAGCCACTGCTAGCGGTCATCACCGTTAACTCGGAAATCTGCCAGCGTCAGCCCAGTCAACTCCTGCCAGCCTGCATAGCGGGATATCTACCCAGAGCATATCGGACTGCTTTTCTGCACCACATCTCCGGATTCCTACCGCAAGCTCTGAACCTTTACTCTGGATCATCGCAGCTAGCTAGCTGCTATCCAAGTGGCTACTCCTGGCTAACGTCGCTGTCCTGAAGCAAGCAGCAGTTAGCCTGGAGCTAGCCTTGAACCGTCCAAGGGGGTTTCAACAGGCTCTCCCATTGCGACGTCCCCCTGAGGCCCATCTGCTAGCTTGCTGCTATCCCCGGCCTGGTAGCTGTCTGAATCGCCATGCCCCCAGCTCGCCTAGCTACTCAATGGACCCTATAATCACTCGGCCACACATGCCACCCATAATGTCAATATGCCTTGTCTATTGCTGTTTTGGTGAGTCATTTTTGTTTTATTTAACTGTAGAGCATCCAGCCCTGTTCAATATGCCTTGGCTAGCCCTTATGTTCCACCTACCACACATGAGGTGACTGCACCTGGCTTAAATGGTGTCTCTAGAGACAAATCCTCTCTCGTTGTCACTCAATGCCTGGGCTTACCTCCACTGTACTCACATCCTACCACACACTTGTCTGTACATTATGCCTTTAATCTATTCTTCCGTGCCCAGAAACCTGCTCCTTTAACTCTCTGTTCCGAACCCACTAGACAACCATTTCTTTTAGCCTTTAGCCGTACTCTTATCCTACTCCTCCTCTGTTCCTCTGGTGATGTAGAGGTTAACCCAGGCCCTGCAGCCCCCAGCATCACTCCCATTCCCCAGGCACTCTCATTTGTTGACTTCTGTTACCGTAAAAGCATTGGTTTCGTGCATGTTAAAGTAAGAAGCCTACTTCCTAAGTTTGATTTATTCACTGCTTTAGCACACTCCGCCAACCACGATGTCCTAGCCGTGTCTGAATCCTGGCTTAGGAAGGCCACCAAAAATCCTGAAATTTCCATTCTTAACTATAACATTTTCCGATAAGATAGAACTGCCAAAGGGGGCGGAGTTGCAATCTACTGCAGAGATAGCCTGCAGAGTTATGTCAAACTATCAAGGTCTGTGCCCAAATAATTTGAGCTTCTACTTTTAAAAATCCACCTTTCCAGAAACAAGTCTCTCACCATTGCCGCCTGTTATAGACCCCCAGCTGTGCCCTGGATGACATATGTGAATTGATCGCCCCCCATCTATCTTCAGAGTTCGTACTGTTAGGTGAACTAAACTGGGAAATGCTTAACACCCCGGCCATCCTACAATCTAAGCTAGATGCCCTCAATCTCACACAAATTATCAAGGAACCTACCAGGTACAACCCCAACTTGCCCTCTAAATACACCTTTGCTGTCTTCAACCAGGATCTCCGCAATCACTGCCTCATTGTCTGCATGCGTAGTGGGTCTGCGGTCAAATGACCATCACTGTCAAACGCTCCCTAAAAGACTTCAGCGAGCAGGCCTTTCTAATCAACCTGGCCCGGGTATCCTGGAAAGATATTGACCTCATCCCGTCAGTAGAGGATGCCTGGATGCTCTTCAAACGTGCTTTCCTCTCCATCTTAAATAAGCATGCCCCATTCAAAAAATCTAGAACTAAGTACAGATATAGCCCTTAATTCACCCCAGACTTGACTGCCCTTGACCAGCACAAAAACATCCCGTGCATTCTGCATTAGTATCGAATAGCCCCCGCGATATGCAACTTTTCAGGGATGTCAGGAACTAATATGCTCAGTCAGTTAAGAAAACTAAGGCTAGCTTTTTCAAACAGAAATTTGGTTCCTGTAGCACTACTTCCAAAAGGTTTTGGGACAATGAAAGTCCATGGAGAATAAGAGCACCTCCTCCCAGCTGACCACTGCACTGAGGATAGGAAACACTGTCACCACCAATAAATCCACGATAATCAATCATTTCAATTAGCATTATTCCACGGCTGGCCATGCTTTCCAACTGCCTACCACTACCCTGGCCAACATCTCAGCACCCCCTGCAGCAACTAGCCCAACCCCTCCCCCACTTCTCCTTCACCCAAATCAAGACAGCTGATGATCTGAAAGAATTGCAAAATCTGGATCCGTACAAATCAGCTGGGCTAGACAATCTGGACCCTTTCTTTCTAAAATGATCTGCCCAAATTGTTGCAACCCCTATTACTAGCCTATTCAACCTCTTTTTTTGTATCGTCTGAGATCCCAAAGATTGGAAAGCTGCCACAGTCATCCCCCTCTTCAAAGGGGGAAACAGAACTTTGCACCCAATTTGTTATAGGCCTATATTCACCCTGCCCTGCCTTTCTAAAATCTTCGAAAGCCAAGTTAATAAACAGATGACCGACCATTTCGAATTCCACTATACCTTCTCCACTATGAAATCTGGTTTCCCAGCTGGTCTTGGGTGCACCTCAGCCACGGTCAAGGTCCAAAACGATATCATAACCGCCATCGATAAAAGACAGTACTGTGCAGCCGTCTTCATCGACCTTGCCAAGGCTTTCGACTCTGTCAATCACCGCATTCTTATCGGCAGACTCAATAGCCTTGGCTTCTCAAATGACTGCCCCGCCTGGTTCACCAACTACTCCTCAGATAGAGTTCAGTGCGTCAAATTGCCTGTTGTCCGGACCTCTGGCAGCCTCTATTGGGACGCCACAGGGTTCAATTCACGGGCTGACTCTTTTCTCTGCATATATCATTGATGTCGCTCTTGCTGCTGGTGATTCTCTGATCCACCTCTACGCAGACGACACCATTCTGTATACATCTGGCCCTTCTTTGGACACTGTGCTAACAAACCTCCAAATGAGCTTCAATGCCATCCAACATTCCTTCCGTGGCCTGCAACTGCTCTTAAATCCTAGTAAAACTAAGTGGATGCTCTTCAACCGATTGCTGCCCGCACCCTCCTGCCCGACTAGGACGGTTCTGACCTAGAATATGTGGACAGCTACAAATACCTAGGTGTCTGGTTAGACTGTAAACTCTCCTTCCAGACTCACATTAAGCATCTCCAATCCAAAAATTAAATCTAGAATCAGCTTCCTATATCTCAGCAAAGCCTCATTCACTCACGCCGCCAAACATACCCTCGTAAAACTGACTATCCTACCGATCCTTGACTTTGGCGATGTAATTTACAAAATAGCCTCCAACACTCTACTCAGTAAACTGGATGTAGTCTATCACAGTGCCATCCGTTTTATCACCAAAGCCCCATATATTACCCACCACTGTGACCTGTATGCTCTCGTTGGCTGGCCCTCACTACATATCCGTCGCCTAAGCCACTGGATCCAGGTCATCTATAAGTCTTTGCTAGGTAAAGCCCCGCCTTATCTCATCTCACTGGTCACCATAGCAACACCCACCCGTAGCAACCGCTCCAGCAGGTATATTGCACTAGTCATCCCCAAAGCCAACACTTACTTTGGCCGCATTTCCTTCCAGTTCTCTGCTGCCAATGAGTGGAACGAATTGCAAAAATCTTATCGCAATGTCAACAGTGAAGAGGCGACTCTGGGATGCTGGCTGGAGTTCCTCTGTCATGTGTCTGTGTTCTTTTGCCCATCTAAATATTTTATTTTTATTGGCCAGTCTGAGCTATGGCTTTTTCTTTGTAACTCTGCTTAGAAGGCTAGCATCCCGGAGTCACCTCTTCACTGTTGACGTTGAGACTGGTGTTTTGTGGGTACTATTTAATGAAGCTGCCAGTTGAGGACTTATGCGGCGTCTGTTTCTCAAACTAGACACTATAATGTACTTGTCCTCTTGCTCAGTTGTGCACCGGGGCCTCCTACTCCTCTTTCTATTCTGGTTAAAGGCAGTTTGCTCTGTTCTGTGAAGGGAGTAGTACACAGCGTTGTACGAGATCTTCAGTTTATTGGCAATTTCTCGCATGGAATAGCCTTCATTTCTCAGAACAAGAATACACTGATGAGTTTCAGAAGAAAGGTCTTCTGGTCATTTTGAACCTGTAATCGAACCCAAATAAATGCTGATGCTCCAGATACTCAACTAGTCCAAAGACGGCCAGTTTTATTGCTTCTTTAATCAGTGTAGCAGCAGCAAGGCGGCAGGGTAGCCTAGTGGTTAGAGCGTTGGACTAGTAACCAAAAGGTTGCAAGTTCAAATCCCCAAGCTGACAAGGTACAAATCTGTCATTCTGCCCCTGAACAGGCAGTTAACCCACTGTTCCTAGGCCATCATTGAAAATAAGAATTTGTTCTTAACTGACTTGCCCAGTAAAATAAAGGTCAAATAAAAAAAATTAAATTAAAAAATCAGAACAACACTTTTCAGCTGTGCTAACGAAATTGCAAAAGCGTTTTCTAAATGATCAGTTAGCCTTTTAAAATGATACACTTGTATTAGATAGCACAACGTGCCATTGGAACACAGGAGAGATGATTGCTGATAATGGGCCTCTGTACGCCTATGTAGATATTCCATAAAAAATCTGCCGGTTCCAGGTACAATATTAATTTACAACATTAACAATGTCTACATTGTATTTCTTATCAATTTCATGTTATTTTAATGGAAAAAATGTGCTTTTCTTTGAAAAACAATGACATTTCTAGGTGACCCCAAACTTTTCAAAGGTAGCGTAGTACTTTGAATTAACACATTTCTCAGAAACCAGAACTCTATTTACATACTATTTCATAATGATGTAACTATGACATTAGAACAACACATTGCCACTATGACCCCTACATGAGCATCAGGTATGTTTACAGGTTACAGGTTACACCCTCACTTTAGCTGCCTCGTTAATGCATGTCTTGAGTCAGATGACGGTCGAGAAACTCAGTCATGAATCACAAGGTGTCTAGAGCACCAACTTGGCCTGAGGGCACAGCCCAGATATGCAGAGAGAGGGAGACAGAGAGAGAGAGAGAGAGAGAGAGAGAGAGAGGGGGGGAGAGGGGGGAGGGGGAGAGAGGGGGGCAAACCAAAAACCAGGCACAAGGGAAGAACTGTTCTTCGGATGTAATATAACGCCTTCACCACTCAGCCTCTACTGGGCATAGGAGAAAGAGGGAGAGACAAATGGCCTCCAGCAGATTAAATAAAAATGTAATCAAATACCAGCAGGTAATGTCATTAGTGCTGAAGGAATGGAGGGTGTATTATATAAAAGTATATATGTTGAAAAAGATACTGCACTGGAATTTGTGAGCTACACAACATGACCAAAGGTATGTGGACACCTGCTTATCAAACATCTTATTCCAAAATCATGGGCATTAATATGGAGTTGGTCCCCCCTAACAGCCTCCACTCTTCTGGGAAGGCTTTCCACTAGATGTTGGAACATTGCTGCGGGGACTTGCTTCCATTCAGCCGCAAGAGCACTAGTGAGGTCGGGCACCAATGTTGGGCGATTAGGCCGGACTTGTAGTCAATGTTCCGAATCATACAAAAGATGCTCTATGGGGTCGAGGTCAGGGCTCTGTGCAGGCCAGTCAGGTTCTTCCACACCGATTTCGACAAGCAATTTCTGTATGGACCTCGCTTTGTGCACAGGGGCATTGTTATGCTGAAACAGGAAAGGACCTTCCCCAAACTGTTGGCACAAAGTTGGAAGAACAGAATCATCTAGAATGTAATTGTATGCTGTTGCGTTAAAATATCCCTTCACTGGAACTAAGGGGCTTAGCCAGAATCATGACCATTATTATTCCTCCAGCAAACTTTACAGTTGTCACTATGCATTAAGGCAGGTAGCATTCTTCTGGCATCAGCCAAACCCAAATTTGTCTGTCGGACTGCCAAATGGTGAAGTGTGATTCATCACTCCAGGGAACACGTTTCCACTGTTTCAGAGTCCAATGGTGGTGAGCTTTATATCACTCCAGCTGACACTTGGCATTGCACATGGTGATCTTGTGCTTGTGTGCAGCTGCTCGGCCATGGAAACCTATTTTGTGAATCTCCCGACAAACAGTTATTGTGTTGACTTTGCTTTCAGAGGCAATTTGGAAGTCGGTAGTGAGTGTTGCAACCGAGGACAGGCGATTTTTATGCGCTACATGCTTCAGCCCTCGGAGGTCCGTTTCTGTGTGCTTGTGTAGCCTACCACTTCGCGGCTGAGCCGTTGTTGCTCCTAGATGTTTCCACTTCACAATAACCGGACTTAAAGTTGACCGGGGAGGCTCTAGCAGGGCAGAAATTTGACTAACTGACTTGTTGGAAAGGTGACGGTGCCACGTTGAAAGTGACTGAGCTCCTCATTAAGGCCTTTCTACTGCCAATGTTTCCCTTGCATGGCTGTGTACTCGATTGTATACATCAACAGGTGTGGCTGAAATAGCCGAATCCAGCCATTTGAACAGTTGTCCACATACTTTGTACATAAGTGGGGCAAAAAAGTATTTAGTCAGCCATCAATTGTGCAAGTTCTCCCACTTAAAAAGATGAGAGAGGCCTGTAATTTTCATCATAGGTACACTTCAACTATGACAGACAAAATGAGGAAAAAAATCCAGAAAATCACATTGTAGGATTTTTAATTAATTAATTTGCAAATTATGGTGGAAAATACACAATTGGTGTATTTTACACCATTGAACTTACACAATTGGTGGCTGACTAAATACTTTTTTGCCCCACTGTATAGTGTATATTTTCCTGGGAACGTCATGACAGGGTGATGTAAATGAAATTAACATAGCGTGTCTAAAAAAAAAAAAGTATTACTCTGTAAATTATACTTTATCTTAAAATAGTGCCTCAGCATACTACAGTATTATATATTTATTTTATTCATTTATTTCACCTTTATTTAACCAGGTAGGCAAGTTGAGAACAAGTTCTCATTTACAATTGCGACCTGGCCAAGATAAAGCAAAGCAGTTCGACACATACAACGACACAGAGTTACACATGGAGTAAAACAAACATACAGTCAATAATACAGTAGAAAAAATGAGTCTATATACAATGTGAGCAAATGAGGTGAGATAAGGGAGGTAAAGGCAAAAAAGGCCATGGTGCCGAAGTAAATACAATATAGCAAGTAAAACATAAATAAATAAACACTGGAATGGTAGATTTGCAGTGGAAGAATGTGCAAAGTAGAGATAGAAATAATGGGGGTGCAAAGGAGCAAAATAAATAAATAAATAAATACAGTAGACGGAGAGGTAGTTGTTTGTGCTAAATTATAGATGGACTATGTACAGGTGCAGTAATCTGTGAGCTGCTCTGACAGCTGGTGCTTAAAGCTAGTGAGGGAGAAAAGTGTTTCCAGTTTCAGAGATTTTTGTAGTTCGTTCCAGTCATTGGCAGCAGAGAACTGGAAGGCGAGGCGGCCAAAGTAAGAGTTGGTTTTGGGGGTGACCAGAGAGATATACCTGCTGGAGCGTGTGCTACAGGTGGGTGCTGCTATGGTGACCAGCGAGCTGAGATAAGGGGGGACTTTACCTAGCAGGGTCTTGTAGATGACATGGAGCCAGTGGGTTTGGAAGTGAGGGCCAGCCAACGAGAGCGTACAGGTCGCAGTGGTGGGTAGTATATGGGGCTTTGGTGACAAAATGGATGGCACTGTGATAGACTGCATCCAATTTATTGAGTATGGTATTGGAGGCTATTTTGTAAATGACGCCAAAGTCGAGGATTGGTAGGATGGGTTTTCAGGGGATGTTTACGTGGGAATGAGGCTTTGTGAGATTAGGAAGCTGATTCTAGATTTAATTTTGGATTGGAGATGCATGAGTCTGAAGGAGAGATAACCAGACACCTAGGTATTTTGTTGACAGAAATAGTGAACGGGCGGGCAGGTGTGGGCATTCTAGATTTAGTTTTACTTGTATTTAAGAGCAATTGGAGGCCACGGAAGGAGAGTTGTATGGCATTGAGCTCGTATGGAGTTTTGTTAACACAGTGTCCAAAGAAGGGCCAGATGTATACAGAATGGTGTTGTCTGCGTAGAGGTGGATAGTATCACCAGCAGCAAGAGCGACATATATACATATATATACAAATTTGATTATAGTAAAGATGGTATTTTCACCAGCCATCAGTCCCATCATGTATTTCAGAATTGAGCCCAATCCCAGATAGAAAAATCTGAATTTTGGTCATTAAGATGTCTGTCATTGCTTTCTGTCATGGGATTTGTTTTATTTACTATAAAACATTAAGATGATAACACAAAAACACAACAAAAAATGATACTGAATCTAACACACCTCCGGTTGAAACACTGTCAAACATTTTAGCCTGCCAGTGATGACTGCACTGCATGCATCCTCTCTTGGCTGGAACATGGACCCAGAGAGCAGAGTAGTCTGTGACAGACTGAATTCTGAGAGTCATTTTACGGGCTGTGAGTAGCAAGGCCATTGATGTTTGTTTTGGAACGTTCTGAGCTGCCAGCAGACCAATGCTTCCCACACAGTGTCTCTCTCAATTCAATTCCATTTCAATGCAAAGGGCTTTATTGGCATGGGAAACATGTTTACATTGCCAAAGCAAGTGAAATAGATAATAAACAAAAGTGAAATAAACAATAAAAAGATGGACAGTAAAGAGAAATGTCAAAAGTCATATTATGGCTATGTACAGTGTTATAATGATGTGCAAATAGTTAAAGTACAAACGGGAAAATAAATAAATATAAATATGGGTTGTATTTACAATGGTGTTTGTTCTTTACCGGTTGCCCTTTTCTTGAGGCAAAAGGTCACACATCTTGCTGCTGTGATGCACACTATGGTATTTCACACAATAGATATGGGAGTTTAGTCGAATTGGATATGATTTGGAATTTTTTGTAATAATTTTTTTTGTAATGATTTGGAATTTTTTTTCTGTAATCTAAGGGATGTGTCTCTAATATGGTCATACATTGGACAGGAGGTTAGGAAGTGCAGCTCAGTTTCCACCTCGTTTTTTGGGCAGTGTGCACATAGCCTGTCTTCTCTTGAGACCCAGGTCTGCCTACGGCGGCCTTTCTCAATAGCAAGGCTATGCTCACTGAGATGTACATAGTCAAAGCTTTCCTTAATTTTGGGTCAGACACAGTGGTCAGGTATTTTTCCACTGTGTACTCTTTGTTTAGGGCCAAATAGCATTCTAGTTTGCTGTGTTTAAAAAAAAATTCTAGCTGACAAGGTAAAAATCTATCGTTCTGCCCCTGAGCAAGGCAGTTAATATACTGTTCCCCAGGGGCCGAACACATGGATGTAAAGACAGCCCCTCGCACTTCTGATTCAGAGGGGTTGGGTTGAAATGCGGAAGACAAATTTCAGTTGAAGGTATTCAGTTGTACAACTGACTAGGTATCCCCATTTCCCCTTTTCGGATGTGTCAAGTAATTACCTTTTTGTTTTCTTATGATTTGTTTGGGTCTAATTGTGTTGCTGTCCTGGGGCTCTGTGGGGTCTGTTTGTGTTTGCTCTCACCCTCTCTCTATGGTCTCTTAGCCTCTCTTTGTCTCTCTCTCCCCCCTCTCTCTGTGGTTTCTCAGCCTCTCATTGACTCTCTCTCTCCCTCTCTCTATGGTCTCTCAGCCTCTGTCTGTCTCTCTCTCACACACTCTCTCACTCTCTCTCTGTGTCTCTCTGTGGACAAAAAAAATTATATTATTTAACTAGGCAAGTCAGTTAAGAACAAATTCTTATTTTCAATGACAGCCTAGGAACAGTGGGTTAACTGCCTGTTCAGGTGCAGAATGACAGATTTGTACCTTGTCAGCTTGGGGATATGAACTTGCAACCTTTCGGTTACTAAGCCAAAGCTCTAACCACTAGGCTACCCTGCCGCCCCTATATATATACAGACACAACAATACATAATGTGAAGCAGCCACAACTGTCACTAAGAGTGTCCATGATTGAGTCTTTGAATGAAGAGACTGAGATAAAACTGTCCAGTTTGAGTGTTTGTTGCAGCTCGTTCCAGTCGCCAGCTGCAGCGAACTGAAAAGAGGAGCGTCCCAGGGATGTGTGTGCTTTGGGGACCTTTAACAGAATGTGACTGGCAGAACGGGTGTTGTATGTGGAGGATGAGGGCTGCAGTAGATATCTCAGATAGGGGGGAGTGAGGCCTAAAAGGGTTTTATAAATAGGCATCAACCAGTGGGTCTTGCGATGACATACAGAGATGACCAGTTTACAGAGGAGTATAGAGTGCAGTAATGTGTCCCAAAAGGAGCATTGGTGGCAAATCTGATGGCCGAATTGTAAAGAACATCTAGCCACTTGAGAAAACCCTTACTTGCCGATCTATAAATTATGTCTCCTTAATCTAGCATGGGTAGGGTGGTCATCTGAATCAGGGTTAGTTTGGCAGCTGAGGTGAAAGAGGAGCATTTACGATAGAGGAAACCAAGTCTAGATTTACCTTTAGCCTGCAGCTTTGATATGTGCTGAGAGAAGGATAGTGCACCGTCTAGCCATACTCTCAAGTAATTGTATGAGGTGACTAGCTCAAGCTCTAAACCTCCAGAGGTAGTAATCACACCTGTGGGGAGAAGGACAATCTTCTTAACAAACCACATGAGATTTGTTTTGAAGGTGTTCAAAACGAGGTTAATGGTAGAGAAAGCTGGTTGAACACTAAGAAAGCTTTGTTGTAAAGCATTTAGTACAAATGGGGCCAGCTAAGTATAAGACTGTATCATCTGCATATAAATGGATGAGAGAGCTTCCCACTGTCTGAGCTATGTTGTTGAAGTAAATTGATAAGAGTGTGGGGTCTAGGATTGAGCCTTGGGGTACTGCCTTGGTGACAGGCAGTGGCTGAAACAGCACATTTTCTGACTTTATACACTGCACTCTTTGAGAGAGGTAGTTAGCAAACCTAGCCACATCATTGAGGACCTTTATTAAGGTTGCAGTGACACATCCATAACCTGAGCGGAAACCATATTGCATATCAGAGAGAATTCTATAGACATCAAGAAAGCCAGTCAGTTGATTATTGACAAGTTTTTCCAACACTTTTGATAAACAGGGCAAAAGAGAAGTAGGCCTATAACAGTTAGGATCAGCTTGATCTACCCCTTTAAATAAAGGACGAACCATGGCTGACTTCCAAGCAATGTGAAACTCCGCAGAAAGGAGAGACAGGTTAAAAAGGAGATACTGTAGGCTTGGCGGTGATAGGGGCAGCAGCCTTAAAGAAGAAAGGGTCTAAACCATCTGACCCAGATGTTTTTTTGGGGGTCAAGTTTAAGGAGCTCCATTAGCACCTTGGACTCAGTGACTGCCTGCATGGAGAAACTTTGTAGCAGGTCACAAATGTATCATTTGTACAGTTCTTTATAAAAAAAATGTGAGTTATTTGTAACATTTTACTGTGTAAAACCTAGCAGTACTACTTATTTCTCCGAGAGTGATGCAGATATCATTTTTGCAAAAACATGATTATTATAAAATGAAAGCATCAAGTGCTAGATTTTAAACAAATACATGTCTGTCATTAAATAACAGTGAAAAAACATAATCTCTTTCATAATATATTTTAACAATAAAAACAAATTTACCAATATTTCTGAAAACGGATATGCAGTAAGTGACAAAAGGGACAAATTCATTATACAGTATGTGTATTTGGTCCCATATTCCTTGCACGCAATAACAACATCAAGCGTGTGACTCTACAAACTTGTTGGATGCATTTGATGTTTGTTTTGGTTGTGTTTTAGATTATTTTGTGCCCAATAGAAATGGTAATGGTAAGCAACATATTCTGTCATTTTGGAGTCACTTTTATTGTAAATAAGAATATAATATGTTTCTAATCACATCTACACAGAGATAGTCCCGTTTTAAAAATGTCGCTTAAAATGACATTGTTGTTTTTTGTGTCGCAGTATCTTGGCCAGGTCGCAGTTGTAAATGAGAACTTGTTCTCAACTAGCTTTCCTGGTTAAATAAAGGTGAATCATTTTTTTTTTTAAATGGTACCAAGAATATGCATATCCTTGCTTCAGGCCCTGAGCTACAGGCAGTCAGGTCTGGGGCAATATCTGTTCTTAGTTCTACAGTTTTTTAAAGGGGCATGCTTATTTACGATGGTGAGGAAATTACTGTTAAATAGCGACCAGGCATCCTCGACTGACGGGAAGAGGTCAATATCCTTCCAGGATACCCAGGGCAGGTCGATTAGAAAGGCCTGCTCACAGAAGTGTTTTATAGAGTGTTTGACAGTGATGAGGGGTAGTCGTTTGACCGCGGACCCATAGCGGATGCAGGCAATGAAGGAGTGATCGCTGAGACCCTGATTGAGGACAGCAGAGGTGTAATTAGAGGGCAAGTTGGTCAGGATGAAATCTATGAGGGTGCCTATGTTTACGGATTTAGGGTTGTACCCGGTGGGTTCCTTGATAATTTGTGTGAGATTGAGGGCATCTAACTTAGATTGTAGGACTGCCGGGGTGTTAAGCATATCCAGTTTAGGTCACCTAACAGAACGAACTCTGAAGATAGATGGGGTGCAATCATTTCACATATGGTGTCCAGGGCACAGCTGGGAGCTGAGGGGGGTCTATAACAGGCGGCAACAGTGAGAGACTTAATTCTGGAGAGATTCATTTTTAAAATGATAAGCTCTAACTTTTTGGGCATAGACCTGGAAAGTGTGACAGAACTGTGCAGACTATCTCTGCAATAGATTGCAACTCCTCCCCCTTTGGCAGTTCTATTGTGACGGAAAATGTTGTAGGTGGGGATGGAGATCTAAGAATTTTTGGTGGTCTTCCTTAGCCAGGATTCAGACACGGCTAGGACATCAGGGTTGGCGGAGTGTGCTAAAGCAGTGAGTAAAACAAACTTAAGGAGGAGGCTTCTGATGTTATGTCATGCATGAAACCAAGGCTTTTTCGGTTACAGAAGTCAACAAATGAGAGTGTCTGGGGACAGGCAGGGCCTGGGTTAACCTCCACATCACCCAAGGAACAGAGGAGGAGTAGGATGAGGGTATGGTTAAAGGCTATCAAAACTGGTCGTCTAGTGCGTTGTGGACAGAGAATAAAAGGAGCAGATTTCTGGCCGTGGTAGAATAGATTCAGGGCATAATGTGCAGACAGGGGTATGGTGGGGTGCAGGTACAGGTTCAGGTAATCCCAGGCACAGAGTGATGAAAAGAGAGGTTGCATCTCTGGATGGGCTAGTTATGTTGGGTGAGGTCATCACGTGTTGGAGGTGGGACAAAGGAGGCATGTTGAGTGGGACTAGGGGCTCAGCAGTAAACTAAGACAATAATAACTATCCTAAACAACAGTGTACAAGGTATATTGACATTTGAGAGAGACATAAAGCGAGGCATAAAGCAATCACAGGTGTTGATTGGGAGAGCTAGCTAAGGCAACAACGGGTAAGACAACAACAGCTAATCAGCTAAGACAACAACAACAGGAAAATGGCGATGAATGGGCAGAGAGGGTCAATTAACTACACACAGGGCCTGAGTTGGGGCTGACAAAAAATAAACAAAATATAAACAAAATAGAGTACCGTGATTAATGAACAGTCCAGCAGGCATCAGCTATGTAGCCAAGTGATCATAGGGTCCAGTGAACAGCAATAGATGGAACAGGGAAGCCATGGGGTAGTTGTTACTACGCTAGCACGTGGGAGACACAGCGTTTAAAGTTAGCAAACCGGGGTAAGTAGAAGTGTCTGCTCCGACGTTCGGCGAAGGTGGATGGAGTTAAGTCGACGGACCAGTCGTGGTGATACAGCGGGGCGCCGTGTCGACAAAAGGTCCAGACCAGCTGGCGTAAGAGGTAATTGTAGTTGTAGTATTTTCTTTTGCTAGCCGGGAAATGTGCCTGGCTCGCGGCTAACTGGTGCTAGCTTTGGGGCAGGGATGTTAGCCACTATAGCCATTCGGTAGCAGCGATGATCCGATGCACATTTCCAGAACATACGGCAAGGATCCGGCAGAGTGGTGGACTCTAGCCGTGTTGGGGTAGAGTCCAGAAGGCATCGGCTGAGTAGCCGGGTGATCACAGAGTAGGCCGGGAGGTGGGCCTGGCTCAGGGCTAGCTTTGGGGCTGGGTCACTCGGTGGCAGCTAGCTAGCTGTGATGATCAGGAGTAATGGTCCAGGGTTTACGGCAGTAATCCGGCGTTCGCTCTCTGACCAAATCTGGTGTCCTATTTGGTCAGAGAGAGATTTGACTGGTTGAAACAACGTTTAGGGTTAGATTCCTTTCTTTGCAAATTGAATCGATTGTGTATACAATATGGACCTTTTTAGGATATGAAAAGGGATTTTATCTAACAAAACAACACTTCATGTTATCTCTGGGACCCTTTGGATGTTAAATCAGAGCAAGATTTCAGAATGTAAGTACACATTTCACCTTCAGGGGTGAAAAAAGTGTTTAGTTGTTAGGAGTTCTCCTCAAACAATAGCATGGCATTTATTCACTGTAATAGCTACTTTAAATTGGACAGTGCAGTTATTTTAACAAGAATTTAAGCTTTCAGCCAATATAAGATACTGACATTTGTTGTTTCTCTAAAATCGCGATTGTGACACAAGGCACTGCATGATTTAGAACTGTCCAGTTGACGGGACGCCGATCCCTAAGAAGTACATTAATGTGGATGCTACAATGACTATGGATAGTCTTGAATGAATCATTAATAGTGATGAGTGAGAAAGTTACAAACGCACAAATATCAGAACACCAAGACGTGCTAACCTCTCACCTTTACAATAACAGGGAAGCTAAGCATTTTGGGGGGGAATATGATATTTGTGAGTCTTTAACTTCGTCACTCATTCATTATTTGGGCTCCCGAGTGGCGCAGGGGTCTAAGGCACTGGCCGGTGTAGGCCGTCATTCTTAGTAAGTAGTTAAATAAATCTGTAATCATTGTAGCATGTAGAAGTGTTTATAAACATATTATATTCCTATTTACAATAACAGTGACTCCAAAATGACACAATACATTATTTACCATTAATTTCTATTGGGCACAAAATAATCTGAAACACAACCAAAACAAACACCAAATCTATCCAACAAGTTTGTAGAGTCATAAGATTTCTGTAATCATCGAGTGCTATGAATATGGAACCAAATGCTAAACTTTTAACTACTTAAATACACATATAAGTGAATTAGTTCCAATATTTTTTCCCCCTAAAATGGGGGGACTATGTACAAAAAGTGCTGCAATATCTAAACGGTTCACCTGATATGGATGAAAATACCCTAAAATTAAAGCTGATAGTCTGCACTTTAACCTCATAGTCATTGTACCATTTCAAACACAAAGGGCTGGAGTACAGAGCCAAATCAACAACAAAAAAATTCACTATCCCAATTATTTTGAAGCTCATTGTGTAGCGTTTTGGATTGAAACTAAATGGTTCATTGCTTTTTCAACCAAAAAATGCTGTTTGCTGTTTTTACCAATCACATTCTGTTTCAATGAGTCCAACTAGCCAATTTGGGATGGTAATCTATAGGCATACTTTTGGAATACAGATAACTACAGTCAGTAAATGTCTTATGTATTTGTATTCAGAGTCTTTTCTCTTCTATCAGGGATAACATGAGTGGAAATAGAAACCACCAAAAAAGGATCGGTGAGGGGAGAGAGGCAGAGCTGGGTCAGCATGAGTTATCTGATAGCACAGTGTGTGTGTGTGTGTGTGTGTGTGTGTGTGTGTGTGTGTGTGTGTGTGTGTGTGTGTGTGTGTGTGTGCCTGCTCTTGTGTGTTTCCGAGAGCATTAGATCGTGCGCGTGTGTTTTATTAAGTGACAGACTAATAAAAAATCCCAGAACAATGTGTGGGAAGACAGACACTGGTCTAAAAGGCCCATTCATCCTGAGTCATGTTTCACTGGGACTGCAGTGTCAGACTAAGAGAGAAACAACACAGACTAATATCCTTCATATGCCCTAGTAGACACACACACACACACACACACACACACACACACACACACACACACACACACACACACACACACACACACACACACACACACACACACACACACACACACACACACACACACACACACACACACAAACACACACATACAAACACATGCATGTGGAAGGGGACAAATGCACACACTCATAGATACAAACACACACAAGCGCACACACAAGTAGGAAAACAACATACTGGTCCTGGTTGCCTCTCCTAGTGCCTGATCAAAGTAAGACCTCGTCTTCTCATAGCTGCTCCTGCCCTCCTTATTGCTGTTGGATGGAAATAACTAGGAAAATATATGCGTAAACCTCTGTTGACATGGCGCCTCATTTGATGTGGATGATTGAAATACGGAGTTATACAATGTGTAGCTTTCTTTTCTGCTTTAGAAGAAAAACACATCCGACTCATTTGAACAGCTCTGTTTCTCATAATGACAAAATATGAACTTGTCCGGTCAAAAACTTGTGTGGACCTGATTTTGAAGGAGTTCAAGGGGTACTCTGACCATGAAAAAGAATAACCCAAGAAACCCGGGATGGAAAAATAATTTAGTTAATTTAATTCATGCTTGAAAAATTGCCAAGGGTAATAAACGCAGGGTGTTTTAAACCCAAGGAGAGGTGGCACATCAAAACACAAGCTTTTTTTCAGCTGTTTAGCTGGATGACTGTCCATTTTCCATGCTAGTCAAAAAGGAGGTGTGTGGTGTGATATGATAGCTTAGCCTTACTTTGCTCAAGGCCAGGTCTGTGTGTCATGTGAATATTTTAAAATGGCTGGGCTGCTGTTTCTGTCTGCTGGGAGGGTGGTAGGCAGGGTGAGGGGGTCAATGTTTTCTCTCTCTGGCTAAGAAAAGGCAGAGTGGTAATCACCTAGCTACCCAGGCCTCCATTAGGCTACTGACAGAGCAATACACACACACACACACACACACACACACACACACACACACACACGTGCGCACATACGCACACTCCACCCCCCACAGGGTTAAGAGATCCGCCTGGCAGGCAGCAGTGTCACGGCCAGGTCGACAACTGAGCCTGCTAATGCAATCTGAACGCAACCGACAGATTGAAACCAGAGGAGGGCAGGTAGCAAAGCTTGGATGAGCATGTTCAGGCATTTCCATTAGAAGCCTCGGGGCAAGTGGACAACCAAACGTCTAGGCTTTGCACAATCTTCACAAAGTTTATCTTGGACGTGTGCTAAACCCCAACATATCCAGACTATATCCGTGATGCATGATATGGAAGGGAATGAAATGGATGTTGCAACAGCAACATGAATAATGGCTGATGCTTCAGTGTTTATTTTAGAGTGGAAGAGGCACTAAGGCATGAAGGGGGAGTCACTTGTCAGTGGTCAGAGATGTAATGCCTGTTAAATGAGTTCACTGTGACTATGGCTAGATGGAGCAGAATATAAAGAGAGAGAGAGAGAGAGAAAAGTGAAGGTGTAAACTTAGCAGTAGAAAACCTAAACAGTATATTTGACCTCTCAGCTTCCTTATAAAATCATAACATATCAAGCAGAAAACCGAAGAAAATTAACAACAATGACAAATGGTTTGATGAAGAATGCAAAAACCTCAGAAAGAAATGGAGAAACCTGTCCAACCAAAAACATAGAGACCCAGAAAACCTGAGTCAACACCTTCACTATGGTGAATCACTAAAACAATACAGAAATACACTACAGAAAAAGAAGGAACAGCACGTCAGAATCCAGCTCAATATCATTGAACTATCGATAGACTCTAATTAGCCACTTCTGGTAAAATTGGAAAACACTAAACAAACAAGAACACAAAGAGTTATCTATTCAAAACAGAGATGTATGGATAAACCACTTTTCTAATCCGTTTGGCCCTATAACAAAGAACAAACAGCAAAAACATATACATGATCAAATACAAATCTTAGAATCAGCTAATAAAGACTACCAGAGCTCACTGGATTCTCCAATTACATTGAATGAACTACAGGACAAAATACAAAACCTCCAACTCAAAAATATCAAGTATGAAGGTAAGACCCAGATGCAAACCATGTCAAATAAACAATAGTTTAATATTCCAACAGGGGCAGGCAATAGGGTGTGACAAAAAAGGCCTGTGTTATCGATGGTATACTCAATGAAATGATAAAATATGCAGATAACAAATTGGCTATACTTAAACTATTTGACAGCATCCTAATCTCTGGCATCTTCCCCAATATTTGTACCCAAGAACTGATCACCCCAATCAACACAAGTGGAGACAAATTTGACCTCAATAACTGTGGTGGGATATGCGTCGACAGCAAACTTGGGAGAATCTTCTGCAATATCATTAACAGCAGACTCGTACATTTCCTCAGTGAAAACAATGTACTGAGCAAATGTCAAATGGACTTTTTACCAAATTACCGTACAACAGACCATGTATTCACTCTGCACACCCTAATTGACAGACAAGCAAACCAAAACAAAGGAAAAGTCTTCTCATGCTTTATTTATTTAAAAAAAAGCTTGTGACTCAATTTGGCTTCAGGGTCTGCTATACAAAGTGATGGAATGGGTGTTGGGGGAAAAACATGCAACATTTTAAAATCCATGTACACAATTGGCAAATAACGTGATTAAACTGCTAAAAAACACACACAATTCTTTCCACAGGGCCGTGGGGTGAGACAGGGATGCAGCTTAAGCCCCACTGTCTTCAACATGTATATCAACGGCACTAGAACAGTCTGCAGCACCCGGCCTCACCCCACTAGAATCTGAAGTTAAATATCTACTGTTTGCTAATGATCTGGTGCTTCTGTCCCCAACCAAGGAGGGCACCTAGATCTTCTGTACTAATTCTGTCAGACCTGGGCCCTGACAGTAAATCTCAGTAAGTCAAAAATGATGGTGTTCCAAATCATACAAATACAAATTCAATCTAGACACCGTTGCCCTAGAGCACACAAAAAACTCTACATGCCTCAGCCTAAACATCAGTGCCACAGGTACAGTGGTTCCTCCTTTAAAAGTTGTGTCATACTGGGGCACACCCTGCATGCTGCTGCAGCATTCTGTGGCACGTCATTTCATTCTCAGCCATTTCTTCTGTTACTGCAAGTTATTGCCAGAGGGCATCTTTGAGAAGCATTTGATAGTATTCCGTATTGGCATTACCAGATAATTTAAAACCTTTTTTGTAATAACATAGTATATAACATAGTATATATGACACCGTGGTTGGATTAACAAGAAGTTAATGTTTAAACCGGTGTATAACACTTGTATGTTTAATGATTTTTTATAATGAGGATTTCTGTTCTTGAATTTGGTGCTCTGCAATTTCACTGGATGTTGGCCAGGTGGGACGGTAGCATCCCACACCCCCTAGAGAGGTTATTGGCATCTGCCTGAAAATCTGGTGACAGTACACGAAAACCTTTAGCAAACTTACCAAACCAACTCAACTCTTTCCAGATTTGATCATCCATAATAAACGCATGCAAATTCGCAACTACCACCCTAGTTGAAGGAGTCAAAAGAGGAGAAATCGGCACCAACACATACCTTACAAATATTCCACTAGCTATCAGCCTACTCATCAAATGTACTCTTTTCAGAAACACAACCACAGCTACGTTCATTCTGGATGCGGAATGTAGAAATTCAGCTCCTACCTGTTCACCAATCGTGAGCAGAACCTCCTTCACCTTAACTCTTATCTCAGGAACACACCTGAATGCATGCAGTAATGCGCACACTTCACTGTCAATATGGTTAATTTTCTATTTCCCTTGCTTTGGCAATGTCATTTTTAATATTTTTTTATAATTTTTATTTAACCGTTATTTAACTAGGCAAGACAGGTAAAAACAAATTATTGTTCACAATGACGGCCTACCTCGGCCAAACCCAGATGACGCTGATTTGTGCACCACCCTATGGAACTCCCAATCACAGCCAGTTGATATACGGCCTGGAATCGAACCAGGGTCTGTAGTGATGCCTCTAGTACTGAGGTGCACTGCCTTAGACCGCTGCGCCACTCTGGGAAACAAGCTCAGCAAAAAAGGAACGTCCTCTCTCTGTCATCTGCGTTTATTTTCAGCAAACTTAACATGTGTAAATATTTGTATGAACATAACAAGATGCAACAACTGAGACATAAACTGAACAACTTCCACAGACATGTGACTAACAGAAATGGAATAATGTGTTCCTGAACGAAGGAGGGGTCAAAATCAAAAGTAACAGTCAGTATCTGCTGTGGCCACCAGCTGTATTAAGCACTACAGTGCATCTCTTCCTCATGGACTGCACCAGATTTGCCAGTTCTTGCTGCAAGATGTTAACCCACTCTTCCACCAAGGCACCTGCAAGTTCACAGACATTTCTGGGGGTAATGGCCCTAGCCCTCACCCTCTGATCCAACAGGTCCCAGACGTGCTCAATGGGATTGAGATCCGGGCTCTTTGCTGGTCATGGCAGAACACTGACATTCCTGTCTTGCAGGAAATCACGCACAGAACGAGCAGTATGGCTGGTGCTATTGTCATGCTGGAGAATCATGTCAGGATGAGCCTGCAGGAAGGGTACCACATGAGCGAGAAGGATGTCTTCCCTGTAATGCACAGCATTGAGATTGCTACACCTATGATACACCGCCCCAGACCATGACGGACCCTCCACCTCCAAATCGATCTCGTTTCAGAGTAAGGCCTCGGTGTAACGCTCATTCCTTCAACAATAAAGGCAAATCCAACCATCACCCCTGGTGAGACAAAACTGCGACTCGTCAGTGAAGCACACTTTTTGCAAGTCCTGTCTGGTCCAGCAACGGTGGGTTTGTGCCCATAGGCAACGTTATTGCCAGTGATGTCTGGTGAGGACCTGCCTTACAACAGGCCTACAAGCCCTCAGTCCAGCCTCTCTCAGCCTATTGTGGACACTATGAGCACTGATGGAGGGATTGTGCGTTCCTCGTGTAACTCGGGCAGTTGTTGTTGCCATCCTGTATCTGTCCCGCAGGAGTGATGTGTGGATGTACCGATCTTGTGCAGGTGTTGTTACACGTGGTCTGCCACTGCGAGAACGATCGGCTGTCCGTCCTGTCTCCCTGTAGCGCTGTCTTAGGTGTCTCACAGTATGGACATTGCAATTTATTGCCCTGGCCACATCTGCAGTCCTCATGCCTCATCGCAGCATGCCTAGGGCATGTTCACGCAGATGAGTAGGGACCCTGGGCATCTTTCTTTTGGTGTTTTTCAGAGTCAGTAGAAATGCCTCTTTAGTGTCCTAAGTTTTCATAACTGTGACCTTAATTGCCTACCGTCTGTAAGCTGTTAGTGTCTTAATGACCGTTCATTAATTGTTCATTAATTGTTTGTGGTTCATTGAACAAGCATGGGAAACAGTGTTCAAACCCTTTACAATGAAGATATGTGAAGTTATTTGGATTTTTATTAATTATCTTTGAAAGACAGGGTCCTGAAAAAGGGACATTTCTTTAGTTTATGTTAACCTATGTTTCCAATGCCATTATAGCCCCTTAATTTGAAATTATATTGAGTGAGATTCGAGAATGAGAGAGAGTATGGGAGACATTTTAGTCATTTAGCAGATGCTCTTATCCAGAGTGATTTACATCAAGTGCATTCATTTTAAGATAGCTAGGGAGAAAAACACATAGCACAGTCAAATATACAGGATACGAGCATTCCATTCCATCTAAACAATGGATATACACTGAGTGTACAAAACATTAGGAACTGCTCTTTCCATGACATAGACTGACCAGGTGAATCCAGTTGAATCCAGGTGAAATCTATGATCCCTTATTGATGTCATTTGTTAAATCCACTTCAATCAGTGTAGATGAAAGGGAGGAGACAGGTTAAAGAAGGATTTTTAAGCCTTGAGACAATTGAGACATATATTGTGTATATGTGTCATTCAGAGGAAAGCGGCAAGACAAAAGATTTAAGTGCTGGAAATTATGGTATGTACCCGGCGCACAGGTTTGTGTCAAGAGCTACTGGGTTTTTCATTCTCAATAGTTTCAAGTGTGTATCAAGAATGGTCCACATCCAGTTAACTTGACACAACTTTGGTAAGCATTGGAGTCAACATGGGCCAGCATCCCTGTGGAGCGCTTTCGACACCTTGTCGAGTCCTATGTCCCGACAAATTTAGGCTGTTCTGAGGACGAAAAGTGTGGGGAGGATTCAATATTAGGAAGGTGGTCTTAATGTTTTGTATAATCAGTGTATAGTGTTTTGTAAAAAACACATTTTCATACAGATCTTAAATCTAAAAATTAATAAGAACAGTAATGTTTTGCACACACGTGAAGGTACCCATAGGCAATCATTTCTGGTGAAAAAACACAAACGTGAAAAATTGGTGGATATAGCGTTTTGGAAAAAAACTGACATTCCTACCAAACTGAAACCAGGACCATAATAGAGAGGAGGGGAGAGAGGACAGGGGGAAATATTTAACCAAATAACAAGAGTTTAGACCCAGTAGTGCCAAAATGACCTGTAAGGCCCATATTCAGAGGCCCCTTGTTTTGATTCTGTCTGCATCGCTGTGGGTTGGACCTCCTTATTAGATTCTTTCTGTGTTTCCACTTGCAGACAAGCCTCTGACAGCCTTTATCCAGTTATGTCTGGGCCCAACAGCATTGAGGCTCACTTTCATTCTCCCATTATGAGGGCCGAGGGTTCCTAACGCATGTCGCCAATGCCACGTGGAGTTAGATCAAACAGGGCTGACCGCCACACAGTGGGGCATCAACGCCACGGCAACGACCTGCTGTTTAAACCAAAACAATCAGGAGGAGTGTCTGGGCCTTGAACTTTTCAGGGTCATTTCAGCCTGTGAGGGTTAGAGAGAGATCTTTGATGGCCTTGCTTGACTTCCATTTCTCCCACTAGCAGATCAGGGCTGTCATTTGCTGGAATAGATGTTGTTCTTGTTGGTGTATCGTTTTGAGGCAATTATATGGCACGTCGAGTTTGATATGTCGCTGTGTGTGTGTGTGTGTGTGTATGTGTATGTGTGCGTGTGTGCGTACGTATGCACGTGTGTGTGTGTATGCTTCTTTGTGTGTGTGTGTGTGCGTGTTTGTATGTGTGCGTGCGTGTATGTGTGTATGTGCGTATGTGCGCGTGTGTGTGTGTGCATGTGTGTATCTGTGTGTGTGTGCATGTGTGTGAATGTG
>NC_056446.1:31661598-31684098 GCF_018296145.1 Oncorhynchus tshawytscha
TCACTGGAACCAGATAAAAAACTGAAGAATCTCCACCGAAAAAAATCATGAAGCTCGAAACTCTCGTTGAATAAAGGTATTTCTCATAAAGCTTTTTAGGTGATATTCGTCAAGACTCAATGGGTATATACAGTACCAGTAAAAAGTTTGGATACACCTACTTTTTCTATATATTTTTTACTATTGTCTACATTGTAGAATAATAGTGAAGACAACAAAACTATGAAATAACACGTGGAATCATGTAGTAACCGAAAAGTGTTAAACAAATTAAAACATATTTTAGATTTTACATTCTTCAGAGTAGCCACCCTTTGCCCTGATGACAGCTTTGCACACTCTTGGCAGTCTCTCAACCAGCTTCACCTGGAATGCTTTTCCAAAAGTCTTGAAGTCGCCACATATGCTTATGTTTCGGCGGTTGTCGGCATTCGCATTCAATGGTATAGAATTCCTAGCTGCAGACTAGCAATTAGCATCAAAGATTTGCTCTTATTCTGTCGGTATTGATAGTTTCAGAGTTTCAACAACCATTACAACCTTAGCTTATACTCAGGTTTATGGTTTCTACTCAAACCTTAGCTCCATTTGTGATCGAGGTACTGGTCTAAAGGGAAATTCCCAAAGTGAGGGTTATATCCAGAACAGTAGGAAAGGGCTGTCCCATGAAGCCAGATCAATGTCTGTGCTCATTGGGCGGGCCTATAAACTCCAAAGGGAATTGGAGTTTCCTTCATTAAAACAGTTTGAAATCACATTACATAATTTCACAAATAGTTTCATCTTTACTTATTCATTTTATACAATAGTTAGATGCAAGCCTTACAACTGAGACTCTGGTATAAACAGAGTTATGGTAATGTGGCTGTATTGTCTCTCATGAGTTTCACAAACACTAAATTAAATGGACCGGTCGTAGCTGGATTCTCCCCCGACCGTGTACACATTCTCCTAAACATGGACCTTGTTCAGTTCTCAAGTTCTGTGATGTGGAAAAGGTTACTTTGTTCTCCTGTGAAACTCACTCTCTCTATACTGTCTGGCCATGAGGAGATAGACTCCTCTAGGAACTTATGACCTGCATAACAGAGCCTGGGTGTAGGGGGAAGAGAGAGAGGTGGGAGAGAGAGAGAGAGAGAGAGAGAGAGAGAGAGAGAGAGAGAGAGAGAGAGAGAGGGGGGTGGTACTCGCTATCCCCAAAGGGCGCCACGTCATGACACTGTATATCATTCATTTGTATTATAAAAATGTTTGTAAATGTTACAGAATGAGCCTTTGACTTACACCTCACATTTTAACTTGAATCCCCCTTATATAAACAACCGTATCTCTAGAGTTGTTTGAGTACTTGTATGGTAGGACAGTTTTACTGTAGATATACTACTATACTACAGTAGCTGGCTGTGATTAACAAAGAAAAAAGGAGAAGGTTTACAAAAATACTTTTCTAACATTGTGACAATCTAGACATACATACAATTGAAGTCGGAAGTTTACATACACCTCAGCCAAAAACAATTCAACTTTTTCACAATTCCTGACATTTAAACCTAGTAAAGAATTTCCTGTCTTAGGTCAGTTAGGATCACCACTTTATTTTAAGAATGTGAAATGTCAGAATAATAGTAGAGAGAATGATTTATTTCAGCTTTTATTTCTATCATCACATTTCGAGTGGGTCAGAAGTTTACATACACACAATTAGTATTTGGTAGAATTGCCTTTAAATTGCTTAACTTGGGTCAAATATTTTGGGTAGCCTTCCCACAAGCTTCCCATAACAAGTTGGTTGAATTTTGGCCCATTTCTCCTGACAGAGCTGGTATAACTGAGCCAGGTTTGTAGGCCTCCTTACTCACACATGCTTTTTCAGTTCTGCCCACAAATTTTCTATAGGATTGAGGTCAGGGCTTTGTGATGGCCACTCCAATAACTTGACTTTGTTGACCTTAAGCCATTTGGCCTCAACTTTGGAAGTATGCTTGGAGTCATTGTCCATTTGGGAGACCCATTTGCAACCAAGCTTTAACTGATGTCTTGAGATGTTGCATCAATATATCCACATAATTCCATCCTCATGATGCCATCTATTTTGAGAAGTACACCAATCCCTCCTGCAGCAAAGCACCCCCACAACATGATGACATCACCCCCGTGTTTCACGGTTGGGATGGTGTTCTTCGGCTTGCAAGCCTCCCCCTTTTTCTTCCAAACATAATGATGGTCATTATGGCCAAACAGTTCTACTTTTGTTTCATCAGACCAGAGGACATTTCTCCAAAAAGTACGATCTTTGTCCCCATGTGCAGTTGCAAACCGTTGTCTGGCTGATTTATGGCGGTTCTATAGCAGTGTCTTCTTCCTTGCTGAGCGGCCTTTCCGGTTATGTCGATATATGACCTGTTTTACTGTGGATATAGATACTTTTGTACCTGTTTCCTCCTGTTCTGGGATTGATTTGCACTTTTCGCACCAAAGCACATTCATCTCTAGGAGACAGAACGTGTCTCCTTCCTGAGCGGTATGACGGCTGCGTGGTCCCATGGTGTTAATACTTGCGTACTATTGTTTGTACAGATGAACGTGGTACCTTCAGGCATTTGGAAATTGGTCCCAACGATGAACCAGACGTTTGGGGTCTACATTTTCTTCTGAGGTCTTGGCTGATTTTTTTTGATTTTCCCATGATGCCAGTCAAAAAGGCACGGAGTTTGAAGGTTGGCCTTGAAATACATCCACAGGTACACCTCCAATTGACTCAAATTATTAGAAGTTTCTAAAGCCGTGACATCATTTTCTGGAATTTTCAAATCTGTTTAAAGGCACAGTTAACTTAGTGTATGTAAACTTCTGACCCACTGGAATTATGATACATAATCTGTCAGTAAACAATTGTTGGAAACATTTATTGTGTCATGCACAAAGTAGATGTCCTAACCGACTTGCCAAAACTACAGTTTGTTAACCAGAAATTTATGGAGTGGTTGAAAAACGATTTTTAGTGACTCCAGCCTAAGCGTAGGTAAATTTACAACTTCAACTGTACTACACAGAGAGACTTCAGGAGTCAAATAAGACTAAAACTCCACATGCTGTCTAAAACAAATATACACTGCTCCAAAAAATAAAGGGAACACTAAAATAACACATCCTAGATCTGAATGAATGAAATATTCTTATTAAATGGTTTTTTCTTTACATAGTTGAATGTGCTGACAACAAAATCAGAAAAAAATTATCAATTGAAATCAAATTTATCAACCCATGGAGGTCTGGATTTGGAGTCACACTCAAAATTAAAGTGGAAAACCACACTACAGGCTGATCCAACTTTGATGTAATGTCCTTAAAACAAGTCAAAATGAGGCTCAGTAGTGTGTGTGGCCTCCACGTGCCTGTATGCCTCCCTACAATGCCTGGGCATGCTCCTGATGAGGTGATCTCCTGAGGATCTCCTCCCAGACCTGGACTAAAGCATCTGCCAACTCCTGGACAGTCTGTGGTGCAACGTGGCGTTGGTGGATGGAGCGAGACATGATGTCCCAGATGTGCTCAATTGGATTCAGGTCTGGGGAACGGGCGGGCCAGTCCATAGCATCAATTCCTTCCTCTTGCAGGAACTGCTGACACACTCCAGCCACATGAGGTCTAGCATTGTCTTGCATTAGGAGGAACCCAGGGCCACCCGCACCAGCATATGGTCTCACAAGGGGTCTTGTGAGGATCTCATCTTGGTACCTAATGGCAGTCAGGCTACCTCTGGCGAGCACATGGAGGGCTGTGCGGCCCCCCAAAGAAATGCCACCCCACACCATGACTGACCTACCGCCAAACCAGTCATGCTGGAGGATGTTGCAGGCAGCAGAACGTTCTCCACGGCGTCTCCAGACTCTGTCACGTCGGTCACATGTGCTCAGTGTGAACCTGCTTTCATCTGTGAAGAGCACAGGGCGCCAGTGGCGAATTTGCCAATCTTGGTGTTCTCTGGCAAATGCCAAACGTCCTGCACGGTGTTGGGCTGTAAGCTCAACCCCCACCTGTGGACGTCTGAACCTCATACCTCCCTCATGGAGTCTGTTTCTGACTGTTTGAGCAGACACATGCACATTTGTGGCCTGCTCGAGGTCATTTTGCAGGGCTCTGGCAGTGCTCCTCCTGCTCCTCCGTGCACAAAGGCAGAGGTAGCGGTCCTGCTGCTGGGTTGTTGCCCTCCTACGGCCTTCTCCACGTCTCCTCATGTACTGGCCTGTCTCTTGGTAGCGCCTCCATGCTCTGGACACTACGCTGACAGACACAGCAAACCTTCTTGCCACAGCTCGCATTGATGTGCCATCCTGGATGAGCTGCACTACCTGAGCCACTTGTGTGGGTTGTAGACTCCGTCTCATGTTACCACTAGAGTGAAAGCACCGACAGCATTCAAAAGTGACCAAAACATCAGCCAGGAAGCATAGGAACTGAGAAGTGGTCTTTGGTCACCACCTGCAGAACCACTCCTTCATTGGGGGTGTCTTGCTAATTGCCTATAATTTCCACCTGTTGTCTATTCCATTTGCACAACAGCATGTGAAATGTATTGTCAATCAGTGTTGCTTCCTAAGTGGACAGTTTGATTTCACAGAAGTGTGATTGACTTGGAGTTACATTGTGTTGTTTAAGTGTTCCCTTTATTTTTTTGACTAGTGTATATATATTTATTTCCATCATAATTAAGGAAATATAGCAGAGAAATAAAACACATACACAAACATATTTATCCCCTATGCAAACATCTTATTTGGGGAAATCGTGAGCAAGGAACAAGGAGCAACATTTCACTCACATTACTTTCTCAAGAAACGCTTATGAAGTTTTGAGGTTATTCAACACCTCAGGACAAACATACCACTAATTACTCAATCAATTAACTGAGTCCATTAACATTTTTGACACTACATATTTAAGTGCTCATTACTGATGCATTACATTAGCATGACTGGCTTATACACAGTGTTGTTTCCCTCTGATGCATCCACCACCGTTTTTCTCTGCAGATGTTCACGGCTTAGAAAACGATATCAACAACCCAACCATTCTCCTGCTGTCACGACGGAATCTCCATAATGAGATATAATCAGCTTGAAGGTTTTGGCCGAGTACGCCACATATTTCTCAGTTACAGACTGGCATTAACTCTCTCCATCTGCTAATACTCGTAGAGTAGAGCGAGCAACTCGGCTTTCCTTCCAGTCTCTAGTACAGACGTAGGATCAAATTTGATCACACTGTTTTAGGATAGCTTTTTAGGATATTTCAAACTTGTAGTGCATTTTACATTTAAAAAGGCTTCTGAATTGTGCAATTTTCACTTTCCGACTTAATTTCCCCTTACAAATAATGTATCAACCCTACAAAAATATCCATTAATAATAATCCACATAATAATTATCATTTCCTGTTGCTGCAGGATTATTTTCCTGCTGTAGCAAACTGGTTCAAATTAAGATCCTACATCTATATACTACTATAGCCTGGTGGATAGTAGGGAGAGTTATGTGGCTGCTGATGAGTTGTGCTGAGTTGGAGCCCTGGATCTAGGGGCCTTGGCAGAGGCCTTGGGCCCTGCTTCGTTGGAAGACTATCCGAGTGCACAGTCATTAGAAATCCCTCATTTTCACTCCACTGTGTAAACGCCGGAGTGGCCTCCATCTCAATAAGCCTGCAGCAGAAAGGATCACCTCCATTGGAGGAAATTGGCTGCGGTAAAGAGGGAGAGGTTGAGGGTGAAGTTATGTGTTGGTATTTATTGACTCTGGCTGGCTCGGAAAAACAACACTAGGGAAGAAAGTCAGGCTTTTATCCCATAAGTACTGCGAGTATTAAGGAGGTGACAAGTAGCCTTCATCGAATCCCCTAATCACCACAGAAAGATCCCTCTTAAAATGTATATTTTCATTAAGCAGGTCCTATGCTATGGCACTATTCTATAGGCCTGCTTGTGTATCCTGCCTGAAGCAATACTTTATTATGAAAATATATATATTTTTAAATATGCATATTTGCACAATGTTGCACAATATTGGCATATGCAAATACATGGTGATGCATTAATAATAATTAATGTCTTGATAATGCATACAAGTGACAGCTATAGCAAACAAAATGTAATAGTAGTTTTGATTTTAAAAGTTGATTGTCTAATTACATTCTAAATATCTAAAACAGGGATGGGCAACTGGCAGCCCGCATGCCCCCTTTTGTAAGCCCGTGGATACATTTCAAAAGACAATATATCATTTTATTTTTGCTATTGTCTACATTGTAGAATAATAGTGAAGACATTAAAACTGTGAAATAACACATATGGAATGTAGTAACCAAAAAGGTGTTAAACAAATCAATATATAAATATATATATATATATATATATATATATATATATATATATATATACACACTACCGTTGAAAAGTTTGGGGTCACTTAGAAATGTCCTTGTTTTTGAAAGATAAATACATTTCTTGCATGGAATAGCCTTCATTTCTCAGAACAAGAATAGACTGACGAGTTTCAGAAGAAAGGTCTTTGTTTCTGGCCCTTTTGAGCCTGTAATCAAACCCACAAATGCTGATGCTCCAGATACTCAACTAGTCCAAAGAAGGCCAGTTTTATTGCTTTTATTGCTTCAGTACAACAGTTTTCAACTGTGCTAACATAATTGCAAAAGGGTTTTCTAATGATCAATTAGCCTTTTAAAATGATAAAGGTTGATTAGCTAACACAACGTACCATTTGAACACAGGAGTGATGTATGCTGATAATGGCCCGTACATCTGTACATCCAGGTAATCATTCCATAAAAAGATCAGCCGTTTCCAGCTGCAATAGTCATTTACAACATTAACAATGTCTACACTGTATTTCTGATCAATTTGATGTTATTTTAATGGATATAAATGTAATTATTCTTTCAAAGTGTAATTATTATATTCTTTCAAAGTGACCCCAAACATTTTAACGGTAGTGAACATCACTCTCCTCCTTGGCCAAATAGCCCTTACACAGCCTGGAGTCGTTAAGTGTGCCTTGAATTCTAAATAAAGCACATATAGTATCACCAGCAAAGCACCCCCATACGATCACACCTCCTCCTCCATGCTTCACAGTCGGACCCACACATGCAGAAATCATCCCTTCACCTACTCTGCGTCTCAATAAGACACGTTGGTTGAAACCAAAAATCTAAAATGTAGATTCAATCGACCAAAGAACAGATTTCCATCGGTCTAAAGTCCATTGCTCATGTTTCTTGGCCCAAGGACGTCTCTTCCTCTTAATGGTGTCCTTAGTAGTGGTTTCTTTGCAGCAATTTGACCATGGAGGCCTGATTCATGTAGTCTCCTCTGAACAGTTTGGGATGCAATTTCTGAGGCTGGAAACTCTCATGAACTTATCCTCTGCAGCAGAGGTAACGCTGGGTCTTCCTTTTTTGTGGCCGTCCTCATGAGAGCCCGTTTCACCATAGCGTTTGATGTTTTTGCGACGGGGAGGCCCCGGTGCGCAACTGAGGAAGAGGACAAGTACATTAGAGTGTCTAGTTTGCTCAGTTGTGCACCGGGGCCTCACAGTCGCAAAAACATCCAACGCTACTGACTTTCATGTCATGCCCTGATCTGTTTCACCTGTCCTTGTGCTTGTCTCCACCCCCTCTATGTGTCGCCCATCTTCCCCACTTATTCTCTGGGTATTTATACCCGTATTTTCTGTCTGTCTGGGCTAGTTTGTTTTTGTTTGTCAAGCTTACCAACGTTTGTCCTGTCAGCTCCTGTCTTTTCCCAGCCTCTCTTTTTCTCGACCTCCTGGTTTTTGACCCTTGCCTGTCCTGACCCTGTACCCGCCCGCCTGACCACTCTGCCTGTCCCTGACACTGAGCCTGCCTGCCGTCCTGTACCTTTGCTCCTACTCTGGATTATCGACCCCTGCCTGCCTTGACCTATCGTTTGCCTGCCCCTGCTGTTAAAATAAACATTGTTGCTTCACACAGTCTGCACTTGGGTCTTATCTTGATACCTGATAAAAGTAATGATGGACTGTCATTTCTCTTTGCTTATTTGAGCTGTTCTTGTCATAATATGAACTTGGTCTTTTACCAAATAGGGCTATCGTCTGTATACCAACCCTTCCTTGTCACAACCCAACTGATTGGCTCAAATGCATAAATCCTCTTAAGTCGACCCCCTACTTTTTCGAACATTCTGTTAAAAATCGCGCAACATTTCGGCGTCCTGCTACTCATGCTAGGAATATAGTATATGCATATGATTAGTATGTGTGGATAGAAAACACTCTCACGTTTCTAAAACTGGTTAAATCACGGCTGTGACTATAACAGAGCGTCTGTTTCATCGAAAAGCGCAAGAAAAACTGATCACTGAAAACTGGAAAAAATATCCATGCGCCACTTGCATGTATTGTTCAAGGGACACAAAATTAAATGGGGCCGAGATTGCAAGTCCTACAGCTTCCACACGATGTCGCCAGTCTTGTCAATTGCCTTCTTGTTGTTTCTTGGTCAAACGAGGAAGAGAGACCACTTTCCATCTGGTCTCCGACAGGAAGTTTTGGAAGAGAGATTTCGGAACATGATTTGAAATCGTGGAGCTATTGAATACACATCGCCCCGTGATCAATTTGATAGATTATTAACGTTTACTAATACCTAAAGTTGGATTACAAAAGTATTTCGAAGTGTTTTGTGAAAGTTTATCGTCAACTTTTTTAATTTTAAAAAATGACGTAGCGTTTTGAAACTGTGTTTTTTTCTGAATCACACAGTTTCCATAGATGGATATTTTGGGTATATATGGACCGATTTAATCGAAAAAAAGACCCAATAGTGATGTTTATGGGACATATAGGAGTGCCAACAAAGAAGCTCGTCAAAGGTAATGAAAGTTTTATATTTGATTTCTGCTATTTGTGTAGCGCCGGCTACGCAAATTCTTTTGTTTACGTCGCATTCAGGTATTTCGGGGTGTTGCATGCTATCAGATAATAGCTTCTCATGCTTTCGCCGAAAAGCATTTTAATAATCTGACTTGTTGGCTAGATTCACAACGAGTGTAGCTTTAATTCAGTACCCTGCATGTGTGTTTTAATGAACGTTTGAGTTTTAACGAGTGCTATTAGCATTTGGCGTAGCGCATTTGCATTTGCTGATGGCTAGATGGGACGATTGCGTCTCGGGTCGACTTAAGAGGTTTTAAGGAAATAAATTCCACAAATTAACTTTTAACAAGGCACACCTGTTAATTGAAATGCATTCCAGGTGACTACCTCATGAATTTGGTTGAGAGAATGCTAAGAGTGTGCAAAGCTGTCATTAAGGCAAAGGGTGGCTATTTATATTTGGATTTGTTTACCACTTTTTTGGTTTCTACATGATTCCATATGTGTTAGTTCATAGTTTTGAGGGCTTCACTATTGTTCTACAATGCAGACCATAGTAAAAATAAAGAAAAACCCTGGAATGAGTAGGTGTATCCAAGCATTTGACTGGTACTGTATATTGTAAGTTTGTCTTGCTACCAGCTATATAAACTTGTAGTAATCACGGTCGAATTACCGACCAGGGGGCCCCCATTGATTTTAGTAGACACTCTCACTCAGATATCATATTAAAAACGGCAAACATTTCTCTCCACACTATGGCAAAATTAGTAGAATTGCATGAATTGTTTTATAAAATTGCAAATTGTAAATGGCAAATGTGTAGAGTTGCAGCAAACTTGCTTTAAAACTGCTGAATTATCTCTACACCCCATGGCAAAAAGTGTGGAATTGCAGGAAATGAACTGTAAAACAATACATTTTGCTTAGGACCCCCAAAAGCCTAGGTCCGGCTCTGACTGCATGTGTAGGTAAGGATGTCGGGTACGCAGACCTGCAAGCCACTGTGGCCCCACATGATGAGTTCAGTGCTTTTGTGGCCCACATCAAAGTTGCCAGTCCCTGATCTAAAACAACGATTTTACTATTTAAATGGCTTTATAGTTTTTATCACCTTTTTTTCTGCTTGAAAACAAGAAAACTGTTATTTAAATTCAGAATGTAACATGTCATAAATGGGAGTATCAGATGAAACCAGATAGAAACACTGTTGATCTCAGTTTAATTAAAAACACTAGAGACCTTAACATTTCACACTAATTCCCTTTCAACTGATACAGTACAACACTTCCATTGCTTTGGATACTCATTATTAATGAGTCATTAATTAATCAAATCGAATTAAAGATGCACTATGCAGAAACCACTAATAAGTCTAACAGTTCGCCTAATTTCAGTTTATGTGTCAAAACAAGCAAGTATAGTGTAGAGAATTAGTTGAGGTAGGGGACAGGTGAGGGAGGGAGGGTAGGCGTAGATGTTTGGCTACACGGAGCAGGAAAAAAACCCTGCTGCGTTGACAAGAGTGAAAGGGTATAATTGCGGCCCAGGAAGATGAAGTGTGAGAGAGTGAGAGCAAGGAGTTACCTGACACTGTGTGTGTGTGTGTGTGTGTGTGTGTGTGTGTGTGTGTGTGTGTGTGTGTGTGTGTGTGTAGTGTGTAGCTGTCTGACACTACCCACTGGGAACACACTGGTGAAATCAACATTGTTTCCATGTCATTTCAATAAAACGACATGAAACCAACGTGGAATAGACGTTAAATTGACGTCTGTTCCCAGTCGGAAGCCTGTTTGTAATTAAATGCTGTCAGAGGACTGTTGTTTTTGGTGGTGGGCCGGCCCGGGGCGCGTTGAGAGTTTAGCATGCGGAACTCGGTATGCTCAGTGGCAGAACTGTTTGCTCTACCTCACCCTTTCTTGTACCCACTACAGGAGAAGACCCCAGCAAGAGACAAGTGACAGATCTCTCCTCCTCCCTATCACCATTTTGATCTCTCTCTCTCTCTCTCTCTCTCTCTTTCTCTCTCTATATATAATAATGACTTTCTGCTTGTGTTACTGAAGTGCCATTATGAATGTTGTGGAGGTGGAAGGGCCTTCCTGGTGTCAGCACTTCTCTCTCTGATGCCTGAATGCGTACTTATGGGTGTGCGTGTGTGTGTGTGTGTGTGTGTGTGTGTGTGTGTGTGTGTGTGTGTGTGTGTGTGTGTGTGTGTGTGTGTGTGTGTGTATGTATGTGTGTGTGTGTGTATGTATGTGTGTGCGTGTGTGCGTGTGTGTGTGTGTGTGTATGTGTGTACAGACAGAATGAAGGGCTCCATTGATAAGAACAAGTTCTTCTTGTTAACCTATCAGTTGAACTGGACCGAAGCCAGCGTTCGAGTCCTGAGGCAGGTTATTCTAACACAACCCCCATGCGACATGACAGTTACAGTTCCCACACAGTTCAGACATGCACAGATAGCGAGAGAGGAACGCACATGTGCTAACGCTCTCCTTCCAGGCTTCCAAGAGATGCATTTAAGAAGACATTGAGCAATGTTTGATCCTAGATTTCACTGGCAAACTGCCTCCTCCACAGAGTATCTCTAAAACACTTCCATGTGCAGTTCTGGAGCATTCTCCATTGTGACTACCTATTCCAGGCGTTCCAAGACTTTTCGCCTCAGACACTGAACACCCAGGGGAAAAGGATACTCATGGGAAATACCTGCTGGCTCTAGATGCCATAACAGTTTTAAGTAACACAAGGGGGATTTTTGCCATGCTTCACACATGTGTTGGCTATTGTTTTTCTTTTCTGAGGGAAACAGAGCCAAGGTTGTTTTATTAGTCATAGTCACACATTGTCTGTGTATTCTGGGGACTTCAGATGCTTTAACAACAGTTGCTGGAACAGGACACACCTCGATGTCAAATAAATGTGTCTGAACGAAGGTCGTGGAAAGAACAAAGATGTTCACTGTGTGGGAATCCCACTTTAGCGTTTGTAGACGCAATCCTGCCAGCGTGCGGTTTAAATGAGTTTGCTTTCGCTATTTGTTTCTGTTTGTTTTATTGGTGCTTGCTGTTAATAATGTGAATGTAGGACAGCAAAATGCACAGCGAATTGACACACACTGCGTTGATCCCGCAGCCATCAAGCTAAAGCCACCTCAAACGACAACATGGCCGTGTCTGAAATCGGGGTTGCCTACTACTTCCTTAAACTGCATACTGTGTACTAATAGTACTGCATAATGTGTACTAATAGTACTGCATCCTATTTAGAACATACTGTTTAGTACAAACGTATGCATTGTGAAACAAATATCAACATTCTAATCATGCACACTGAGAATGCATCATCGAATGCGTAATCCTCATCATTCGTACATTTTTCTAGAGCACCTTTTCTGATTGCCAGCTGCTGTCGAACACACGTGAGTGTGAAAATACGATGCTCTTCCTCAGTAGTGTGCAGCAAATTCTACTACTAGTTGAAAAGCCGAAATGTGTGTGACATCCTGGCATTTCACATAATATAAAACGTTATTTTTCCCTCTTGCTCAAAAAGCCCATTAATCACAATAAGTAGCTTGGAATGACAAATGTGTGTGGGCAGTGTGCATGGAGGACATGGCGTTCAGTATATGCATTACACACATCAAGATTACTTTTAATCAGACCCAGGCTTATTGTCATACAGTATATGGAGAAACATCACACAGAACACATGGGCGGAATGTCACATCAATCCAACAAAATCCCATTCTGTTCTCCTGTTTTTCTCAAATAGATCACACCATGTGTACACAGTAGTATCAGGAAATACACCACGCAGAACAAGGATGAGAGACAAAGGTTTAACCTGCTGCAACTAGATATAACACAACATAGACTCTGTTCCTTTTGATATACAAGAGTGAGGAATTGCTGTATGTATTTCTTAGCATTGTATTCCTTAATATAGGATTCAATAGGGAAATTCAAGGCGCAGAATTGAAACAGAATTTTGAAAGTAACATCAAAGTGCAGTTGAAACCACAAACATTTCCTTGACAAATAACCCCAGATATTTTAAATATTTAAACATGTATTTAGGCTAGTCTATTGTTTGAAAGTTTTTAGTTCTCAAGACGTGGCAAAGCTAAAGAGGAAAAATCCCCATAGGCAAAACCACTTTAAAAAAACAGTACAGTCAAAAACATGATTTCCTGTGTTTTTATATATATTTCCACACAATGAGATTGGAATAAAACCGTAAAATTTTGAAAATTATCATAATGCCCTTTTAGTGTAGAGCTGTTTGAAAAGACTGCTTGACATTTTAGCCTGTTTTGGTGGGATGGAGTTGGCCGATAAACCAATAAGAAAGAGTTCCAAACCTCTCTGGCAATAACAGCCCGTTTTCAGTTTCCCCTCCCCACTCAGACCACTCCCAGATATATCCCTTTGCTAAGAAGCTATTGCTGTTTCTTTTTACCATTTTAATTGAAAACAATCACAGTAAGGTACCTAATTGTTCCCCAGAAAGGATTTGATATTGAGATAAAAACGGCTGCATTGGACCTTTAACATTCATTTCAAACCGATTACCTTCATTTCTAACCATACAATCAGGGCATTTGCCAAGTCAATGAATACTGTTGATCAGCCAGACGATAAGGGAACCAACAGTGCACTGGAGCTTTTTACTTATCAGACCTTTGATGTCAGACCTCAGTTACAGGAATAATGTCCTTTCGGAGATCTCTGCAATCTAATCTAGCAGTAACAAATCAAACCCATGACTGGAGAAAATAGCGAGTGTTTGAACTCCAAGGAGTTGACAGTCCGTATCATTGATGAGATTACACTGAGTATCTGAGAGGAAAATGTGTACGTCTTTACAGGATAGTTGCTTTGTGTTTACACAACAACATAGCTGTGTCACCATAATACAATCATTATTGTTGCTGCCAATGCATTGCAATCTTCCAGAATGTTCCAGAACATTCCAGAATGTTCCAGATGCTGCAGTCTTCAATCATCTTCTATTGCACTTTCATGTCATTAATTCACTTCCTTGAACTCCATGAGACCATTACCTCCATGAACCCTTAATGATGACCAGCCGTTCTCCACTTCCTCAGTAAAGTGTTATTTTGGGCAGTGGCCCTTTTAAATAACTAATGATAACTAAAACTATGATCTCTCCCTTCACCTTAATGCGTGGTGGCAATGGGACAGGTGTGCCGCTGCTTTATACTTATCCGGAACAATGTAATTCATCTAGAGTTCTGCTTTATGAACAGAGAGCGAGAGCGAGTGGGCCGGAGGAACTGAGGAATGAAAAATGAAAACTGAAAACTGAAAAGGGGAAAGTCATGAATTATATAGTGGGACTCCAGCCACTGACCTTGGCTACTTTACAGGTTTTCATTTATTTTATTATTTTCTATTTTTGGAGTGCCGAGTGCTGTTTTTTTTAAAGCGCTGAGCGTCACACAAAGCGAAGCACCGCTGACTGACTCCCGGAAGAATAGAGCGATGTGACTCTGGCCCTCCCTGCAAAGCTGAGAGGAGAGATATTAGCCTTATGTGATTAATTTACAGCGTTATGCTTCAATTCATCTGCTCAGGGTGGCAGGCACCAGGGTTGGGCCTTGTGCCACCTGAGAGAGAGGAATGAGAGAGAGAGTAAAAGATGAGAGAGAGAGAGAGAGATGAGAGTGAGAGAGGAATGAGAGAGAGAGTAAAAGATGAGAGAGAGATGAGAGAGAGGGGGGAGATGGGAGGGAGAGAGACGGAGAGGGACACAGAAAAAGAGTAATCTTCTGGGGAATCGCGGCCCTGTGAAGGATGAGGGATGAAAAGTGATCCTTTTAATCGAAAGATCTTACATCATCACTCACACCAACCACATTGCCATTTTTCTCTCTCTACTCCTCTTTAGTTCTCTCTCTTGCTTTCGCTCTGTATGTCTGTCTGATTTTCTCTCTCTCTCTCTCTCTCTCTCTCTCTCTCTCTCTCTCTCTCTCTCTCTCTCTCTCTCTCTCCCTCCTTCTGCCCTCTAACTCTCCCTCATTCCCTCTGGAAATAATATGCTAACTAATGAAACAGAAACCTGGAAGAGAGCAGGACATGTTCTAAATGCACTGTGTGATTCACCCCCCTCCCAACAGTACTCTAGGTAGTGTGGTTCTTCACCAGCCTCCCAACAGTACTCTGGGTAGTGTGGTTCTTCACCAGCCTCCCAACAGTACTCTGGGTAGTGTGGTTCTTCACCAGCCTCCCAACAGTACTCTGGGTAGTGTGGTTCTTCACCAGTCTCCCAACAGTACTCTGGGTAGTGTGGTTCTTCACCAGCCTCCCAACAGTACTCTGGGTAGTGTGGTTCTTCACCAGCCTCCCAACAGTACTCTGGGTAGTGTGGTTCTTCACCAGCCTCCCAACAGTACTCTGGGTAGTGTGGTTCTTCACCAGCCTCCCAACAGTACTCTGGGTAGTGTGGTTCTTCACCAGCCTCCCAACAGTACTCTAGGTAGTGTGGTTCTTCACCAGCCTCCCAACAGTACTCTGGGTAGTGTGGTTCTTCACCAGCCTCCCAACAGTACTCTGGGTAGTGTGGTTCTTCACCAGCCTCCTAACAGTACTCTAGGTAGTGTGGTTCTTCACCAGCCTCCCAACAGTACTCTGGGTAGTGTGGTTCTTCACCAGCCTCCCAACAGTACTCTAGGTAGTGTGGTTCTTCACCAGCCTCCCAACAGTACTCTAGGTAGTGTGGTTCTTCACCAGCCTCCCAACAGTACTCTGTGTAGTGTGGTTCTTCCAGTGTTCTGACTTTAGAGATTCGAAGGAGACACCCTGGGGATGTTTGCAAGACTATTTTCAAAGGGGGAGACTCACTGTGGCAGTAAGTGAAAGCTAGGGGGAACAAAACAATATATGTGAAAACCACAGTGACCAGATGGAAGCACCGATTGATATGTGAGAGCTATTGCCTTAGCGAAGGCCATATGAGGTAAACAAATAAAAAAATGAAGGAGTTGGGAGGAGACGGTAAACAAAGGATCATACATTACATAGAATTAACTCATATAGGAAAGAACAGCCATTAGATAAGTACTAGACAGATAAACATACAGTATGTAGAATTACTGTGGGTGAAGTTTGGGCTGTATCAAAATCTTACGTAATGAGATTTTAAAAAGTATTCTCATTCCCCACAAAGATATGTAATCTGGAATTAACCAAAATCCTTTCTTGTTGAAGGAGAGATTAAGACCAAGAAGAACACTAACCTCCAAAAGTAGCCCCAGATCCTGAGAAATTTCCATCTTCTCAATGAGTCTAAGAACAGTTATAACCCTTCACAAGCAAATGAGTGCCTTCAAAACAGGCTGGCTATTCCAGTATTACTGTGGAATGTGGAGTGGAAGACCCAAGACGCAGAAGACTAGAACTATAATTAGGAGGCACACACACACACACACACACACACACACTGAGCTACAGGCATCCCCTAGGGATACTGGGAGAGATAAGCAAGCAGTGAATTTCGTCATACAAATTAAATCACTTCTTTAATTGATGTCACAGCTTTGTTCTGGTCTAGATTGCTAAGCACTGGAGCCTGCACAGCATACTTGTATCTTCCCAAAGTGTGCAACATCCTTGGAGTTAAGTAGTTGTTGAATAAATAATTAAATCCCTAATGACACATCGTAATTAACATTCATTCATATATAATAATTAGTAATATAATCTGAGGTCATTATGGCTGTAAATTGGTCTGGGTCTTTCTCCACCCTCCCCTAATTAGGAGCCAATAAAATAATGAATTGACTCATCAACAGAATGGAAACAATGAAATGTAACTATGGAGAGTTTTATGAATATAGAAGTAAATTCTGTGTTGGGAATTATTGCATTATTGTTTGGAAAAGTGAAGGCAATCCAAAAAGAAACTACTTGTCAAAGAGACATAACATGTCCTACATCTGTCCTGGCCAGAAGAAATGTAGGTTTGTTGGATCCAGAGTTTTGTTGTGTGAGGAGGCTTGTTGGTTCCAGAGTTTGTCCTGGTCAGGTCAGAAAGACAGGGACAACTCCTGGCCCTGTGAGAGCCGAGCCATACGAGGTCATTCAGGAGATCTTCCAGGCAGTAGTAGCCAGCTATGTGTCCATCATGCAGATATACAAAGTGAGGTCAGGTCTGGACAGCACCAGACAGGCAGGCAGATTTGGTCTGGACAGCAGCAGGCAGGCAGATTTGGTCTTGTGACAGAAAGAGACTCAGAGAGAGAGAGAGAGAGAGAGAGAGAGACAGAGCTATAGCCTGGGAGGTAGACACCAGCTCACCTACACATCCAGGCTGTGAACAGCCAGAATAAGACTTCCTCTATGCTCAGCTCAGGAGGGGAACTTCAGGCCAGATGTGACTTCAAACAGAGCGAAAGCTGGAGGGATTGAAGGTGGGATAAGGCCCATCCTTTGACCTGTTCCTGGCTTCTCTCTCTCTCTCTCTCTCTCTCTCTCTCTCTCTCTCTCTCTGTCTTAATCTCCTTCTGTTCATCTTTATTTCAATTTCACTCTCTCTGTCTATCTCTTTTTTTTATATCTCTAGCAACTCTCTCTTTCTCTCTATACCATTCTATTTCACTCTGTCTGTCTGTCTATCCGTCTGCCTGCCTGCCTGCCTGCCTGCCTGCCTTCCTGTCTGCCTGCCTGCCTGTCTGTCTGTCTGTATGTCTGTCTCTAACCCCCTTCTCTCTCTCTTCCCCTTCTCTCTGCAGTATTACAGGGACCAGCTTGTTTTTACAGTGTGACATTAGCACAGGGCAGCCTTCAGTGAGGAACTAGCTACCATTTACAGGTACAGCGCCTTGCAAAAGTATTCACCCACTTCGCGTTTTTCCTATTTTGTTGCATTACAACCTGTAATTTAAATGGATTTGGGGGTGAATTTCATGTAATGGACAAAATAGTCCAAATTGGTGAAGTAAAATGAAAAATAATACTTATTTCAAAGAATTCAAAAGAATGTGAAAGAAAATGTGGTGCATGCATATGTATTCACCCCCTTTGCTGTGAAGCCCCTAAATAAGATCTGGTGCAACCAATTACCTTCAATTACCTTCTGTCACATGATCTCAGTATATATACACCTGTTCTGAAAGGCCCCAGAGTCTGCAACACCATAAAGCAAGGGGCACCACCAAGCAAGCGGTACCATGAAGACCAAGGAGCTCTCCAAACAGGTCAGGGACAAAGTTGTGGAGAAGTTCAGATCAGGGTTGGGTTATAAAAAATATCCGGAACTTTGAACGTCCCACGGAGCACCATTAAATCCATTATAAAAAAATTGAAATAATATGGCACCACAACAAACCTGCCAAGAGAGGGCCGCCCACCAAAACTCACGGACCAGGCAAGGAGGGCATTAATCAGAGAGGCAACAAAGAGACCAAAGGTAACCCTGATGGAACTGCAAAGCTCCACAGCAGAGATTGAAGTATCTGTCCATAGGACCACATGAAGCCGTACACTCCACAGAGCTGGGCTTTATGGAAGAGTGGCCAGAAAAAAAACATTGCTTAAAGAAAAAAATAAGCAAACACGTTTGGTGTTCACCAAAAGGCATAAGGGAGACTAACCAAACATATGGAAGAAGGTACTCTGGTCAGATGAGACTAAAATGGAGCTTTTTGACCATCAAGGAAAACACTATGTCTGGCGCAAACCCAACACCTCTCATAGCCCCGAGAACACCATCCCCACCGTGAAGCAGGGTGATGGCAGCATCATGCTGTGGGGGTGTTTTTCATCGGCAGGGCCTGGAAAACTGGTCAGAATTGAAGAAATGATGGATGGTGCTAAATAAAGGGAAATTCTTGAGGGAAACCTGTTTCAGTTTTCAGAGATTTGAGACTGGGACAGAGGTTCACCTTCCAGCAGGATAACGACCCTAAGCATACTGCTAAAGCAACACTCAAGTGGTTTAAGGGGAAACATTTAAATGTCTTGGAATGGCCTAGTCAAAGCCCAGTCCTCAATACAATTGAGAATATGTGGTATGACTTCAAGATTTCTGTACACCAGCGGAACTCATCCAACTTGAAGGAGCTGGAGCAGTTTTGCCTTGAAGAATGGGCAAAAATCCCAGTGGCTAAATGTGCCAAGCTTACAGAGGCATACCCCAAGAGACTTGCAGCTGTAATTGCTGTGAAAGATGTCTCTACAAAGTATTGACTTTGTGGGGGTGAATAGTTATGCATGCTCAAGTTTTCTGTTTATTTGTCTTATTTCTTCTAAAAAATAGTTTGCATCTTCAAAGCGGTAGGCATGTTGTGTAAATCAAATGATACAAACCCCCCAAAAATCTATTTTAATTCCAGGTTGTAAGGCAAAAAAATAGGAAAAATGCCAAGGGGGGTGAATACTTTCGCAAGCCACTGTATATTCCTCCATAATTCACACCATGTCCTCCTGATGAAATGACTACCATGCTGATTGAGAACTGCCTCCTCCTTCCTCCATCCAACAGTTTGACAAGCAGGTTTGTTCTATTAAAAGAAACTATAAGCTTGCAAGTTTTTCTTCATTTAATTTAATGGAGCGCCTACACCAGCATTACACAGTCAACGATTGATATGGTGGTGACGCAGTAGCATGCACTTAGAACAAATTTTGATGGTTTACTTTTGAAAATGTTGCTTTTCTCATGTGGGTGTTGTGTTGAAAAATTAAATGATGGTAGGTTGATAATTGACACGCATAAAGATGATTACAGTGAGGACACATATAATTAATGTATGTATTGATCAACTATAATCTTAACAACATCGTCAGCGTTCGTTACACTCCTCGGCAGGAGGTCTCGCTCTAGTCTCATTATGGCATCTGGTGATATAATTATTTTAATATAATCAAATATTTATAATAATTACACAATCACATCTTTCAGAGATCTTGCCAATCACTCTTGTCAATCACTCTTGAAAGGAAGTTAAAAGTCGATTAACGACTTTGAAGTGTGCCCTTGTGAAGTTCTGATGTAAACATTGTACTGAGGAACATGCTAAGTGCTAAGATAATGATGTCTACATGGACTTAAGAATGTATGGATATAGGGAAAAAAATAAGTGTGTATCTGAGTACAAATGTTCTGCTCCTGGTCAAACTTCCCTGAAGTAGCCATGGGACTGGACTAGGGTTGCAACATTCTGGTAGTGTCATGCCCTGACCTTAGAGATCCTTATTATTCTCTATGTTTGGTTAGGTCAGGGTGTGACTCGGGTGGGAAAGTCTATGTTTTCTATTTCTTTGTTTTGGCTGAGGGTGGTTCCCAATCAGAGGCAGCTGTCGTTGTCTCTGATTGGGGATCATATATAAGTTGTCATTTTCCGTTTGGGTTTTTGTGGGATCTTGTTTTTTGTTTTGTGTCTGTACCTGACAGAACTGTGTGCTTTCGTTTTCACTTCGGTTATTTTGTTTGAGCGTTTTTGAAAATAAAAATCATGAACACTTTCCAAGCTGCGCTTTGGTCCACTCCTTTCGACGAGAGCCGTAAAAAGGTAGCTTTCCCAAAATTCCCAGAATTTCTTTCAGAAATCCTGGTTGGAGGATTCCGGTTTTCCTGCTTATTCCCTCCTGATTTTGTGAATATTTCTACTGGGATTTCTGGAAAACCTGTGGCTTTTGGGAAAGTTACTCAAATTTTTGCAACCCTAGACTGAACTTTCATCTCCCCTTGGGCCAGTGCTGAGTGTTTCTACCGTTTCAGCAAGATACAGTAAATTATACAGTCTGGTCCAAACAATCCACAACCCATTTAGGCTCTATTCTATCGCTGAGAGATGGATGATGGTGCTGAAGACATTTTCTATACTTTTTTTTAAATAAAGGAGGAGGGGATAAACTTTTGTCAGAGAGTTTGTTTTCTGCCTAATATGGTTATTATAGGAATTCATACCTTTAGACTTATACATGTATTACTATTATTCTAATTGTAGTCTTCTAGAGATTTCACAAAAATAATTCATGAGTCAGGTCTTCATAGAAGGCATTTTGTCCAATAACTGGACTGGTTTCATGTGAATAATGTCATAGTAATAACTGTACACGCTGCCATACAGGTCTATCTGCTGCATTCTGTCCTGTAAGGCTGCATTTCGGGTGGAACAGAAACCTTCAGTCAAATATCAGGAAGTTCGTGATTAGCCTTTTCATGACTTGTAGCTTGATATTAGTAAGTGTGTAAGGGTCTGATATAAGAATGATGGGAAAGTTTAGAATACAGTGCCTTGCGAAAGTATTCGGCCCCCTTGAACTTTGCGACCTTTTGCCACATTTCAGGCTTCAAACATAAAGATATAAAACTGTATTTTTTGTGAAGAATCAACAACAAGTGGGACACAATCATGAAGTGGAACGACATTTATTGGATATTTCAAACTTTTTTAACAAATCAAAAACTGAAAAATTGGGCGTGCAAAATTATTCAGCCCCTTTACTTTCAGTGCAGCAAACTCTCTCCAGAAGTTCAGTGAGGATCTCTGAATGATCCAATGTTGACCTAAATGACTAATGATGATAAATACAATCCACCTGTGTGTAATCAAGTCTCTGTATAAATGCACCTGCACTGTGATAGTCTCAGAGGTCCGTTAAAAGCGCAGAGAGCATCATGAAGAACAAGGAACACACCAGGCAGGTCCGAGATACTGTTGTGAAGAAGTTTAAAGACGGATTTGGATACAAAAAGATTTCCCAAACTTTAAACATCCCAAGGAGCACTATGCAAGCGATAATATTGAAATGGAAGGAGTATCAGACCACTGCAAATCTACCAAGACCTGGCCGTCCCTCTAAACTTTCAGCTCATACAAGGAGAAGACTGATCAGAGATGCAGCCAAGAGGCCCATGATCACTCTGGATGAACTGCAGAGATCTACAGCTGAGGTGGGAGACTCTGTCCATAGGACAACAATCAGTCGTATATTGCACAAATCTGGCCTTTATGGAAGAGTGGCAAGAAGAAAGCAATTTCTTAAAGATATCCATAAAAAGTGTCGTTTAAAGTTTGCCACAAGCCACCTGGGAGACACACCAAACATGTGGAAGAAGGTGCTCTGGTCAGATGAAACCAAAATTGAAATTTTTGGCAACAATGCAAAATGTTATGTTTGGCGTAAAAGCAACACAGCTCATCACCCTGTACACACCATCCCCACTGTCAAACATGGTGGTGGCAGCATCATGGTTTAGGCCTGCTTTTCTTCAGCAGGGACAGGGAAGATGGTTAAAATTGATGGGAAGATGGATGGAGCCAAATACAGGACCATTCTGGAAGAAAACCTGATGGAGTCTGCAAAAGACCTGAGACTGGGACGGAGATTTGTCTTCCAACAAGACAATGATCCAAAACATAAAGCAAAATCTACAATGGAATGGTTCAAAAATAAACATATCCAGGTGTTAGAATGGCCAAGTCAAAGTCCAGACCTGAATCCAATCGAGAATCTGTGGAAAGAACTGAAAACTGCTGTTCACAAATGCTCTCCATCCAACCTCACTGAGCTCGAGCTGTTTTGCAAGGAGGAAT